>NW_027361795.1:9375000-9625000 GCF_039654945.1 Dendrobates tinctorius | reverse complement strand
TATTTCCCCCACAATTTTATGATTTTATGAACTCTGCTTAGAATGCATTGAAGAATGTGCCATGTATTTTTCTAACTTTTGCGGTTGCTCAATGTCACAAAGAACACTGATCCCACCATTGTCACCAGTTTGTCACAGAACGAAACTCTGCTCCCTCCAATATTAGAGCAATTACACAATTGACTGAAAAATAATGGACAAGGACGCGGCTGCTTCCACTACTAGGTCGGCTATTGGGGAATTCACAGTGAGTGTATGGTATATACACCTCCCAACTCATGGAATATATATATATATACCCCGAAACAGTCACTGCCAGCTTCACAAGAGCGAAAAGGGAACTATTAGCTGCCATGACTAATCATGGATAAAGACCAATTAAACACCTGTGTAACAATTATGTGGGTACTATGTGTTAGGCAGCGTCGGACTGGCCCACCGGGGAACCGGTGAATTATCCGGTGGGCCCTGGCATCTGGTGGGCCCTGGCACCTGCTGGCATACAGGGCCAGCAGTTGCCTAGGGCCCCCGCTGCTCCAGGGGCCCCCAGCCAGTGGTGTGTCGCACACCATGCAGCTGCTATGGGGGCCCCTGCCAGCGGAGCAGCAGCGGGTGTCAGGAGGCAGGAGCCCTGTCCCCGCTGCTAAAGAGAAATGAATATTCACTGCGAAGCAGTGAATATCATTTCAGGTCTCCACCCCCAGAGGCCCCGCCCCCAGCCCAGTAAGCTGCTCTGCATCAGGGCCGGCACCGCCCTCAGTCCTCTCTGCTCCTGGCTCACAGCCAGTGCGCGATGACGTCACTACATCGCGCACCCGCTGTGTGTCTGGCAGAGGGGGCAGCTCCTGACACTGAAGCCGGGATCAGCGTGGGAGCGAGGAGGAGAGGTGAGTATTGTGTTTTGTTTGTTTTTTTTTTATATCTCTCTCGCTCTCTCTATCTGTCTCTATCTATCTATCTATCTATCTATCTATCTATCTATCTATCTATCTATCTCTATATATCTCTCTCTCTATCTCTCTTATATCTATCTATCTTTCTATCTCTATCTATTATCTATATCTATCTATCTCTATTTATCTCTATTTCTATATCTATCTCTATCTATCGCTCTATCTTTCTATCTATCTTTCTATCTCTACATCTATCTCTATATCTATCTATCTATCTATCTCTATATCTTTCTATATATATCTCTATATCTATCTATCTATTATGTCTATCTATCTATCTCTATATCTATCTATCTTACTCTATCTATCTCTATATCTATTATCTCTATATTTATTATCTATCTAGCTACCATCTATATCTATCTATCTTTATCTATATATATATATCTCTATCTAATATCTATATCTATCTATCTCTATACCTATCTATCTATTTATCTATCCGTTATCTATCTCTATATCTTTTCTCTGTATCTATCTATCTCTATATCTCTCGCTATCTATCGCTCTATCTCTATATCTATATCTATCTCTATATCTATCTTTATATCTATATCTATATATCTATCTCTATCTATCTCTATATCTATCTCTATTTCTCTCTATATCTATCTCTATATCTCTATAGTTATCTATCTATATATCTCTATCTATCTCTATATCTATCTCTCTGTATAGCTATCTATCGCTCTATCTTTATATCTATCTTTCTATCTCTATATCTATATATCTATCTATCTTTATCTATTTATCTCTATATCTTTTCTCTGTATCTATCTCTCTATATCTATATCTATCTATCTATCTCTATATATATATATCTATTATCTCTATATCTATATCTATTTCTCTCTATATCTCTCTCTATATCTATCTATTTATCTCTATCTCTATATCTATCTCTCTGTATATCTATCTATCTCTATATCTATCTCTATATCTATCTATCTTTATCTATCTATCTATCTATTTATCTCTATCTATTATCTCTATCTATCTCTATCTATCGCTCTATCTCTATATCTATCTTTCTATCTCTACATCTATCTCTATATCTATCTATCTATATCTATCTATATCTATCTATTATGTCTATCTATCTAGCTATCTCTATTATCTATATCTACCTATCTCTATATCTTTCTATCTTACTCTATCTCTATATCTATCTGTTATCTCTATATTTATTATCTATCTTTATCTATCTATCTCTATCTATTATCTATATCTATATCTATCTCTCTATCTATTTATCGATCTCTGTATCTATCTCTCTCTATATCTATCTCTCTATCTACCGCTCTCTCTATCTCTATCTATCTTTATATCTATATCTATCTATCTCTATATCTATTATCTCTATATCTATCTACCTATCTATCTCTATATCTATCTCTATATATATATATATATATCTGTTTCTCTCTATATCCATCTCTATATCTCTCTCTCTATAGCTATCTATATATTATCTCTATATCTATCTATCTATATATTATCTCTATATCTATCTATCTATCTATCTCTATATCTATCTATCTCTATATCTATATATCTATCTCTATATCTGTTATCTCTATATCCATATCTATCTCTATATCCATATCTATCTCTATATCTATCTATCTCTATATCTATCTTTTGATCTAACACTATATCTCTATATCTATCTCTATATCTCATTATCTATCAATCTCTATCTCTATCTCTCTCTCTTTATCTATCTATTGATCTATCCATCTATCTCTATATCTATCTCTATATCTATCTATTATATCTATCTATTATCTCTATTATCTATATCTATCTATCCATCTATCTATCTAGCTATCTCTATCTATCTCTATATATCTATCTATTATCTCTATTATCTATATCTATCTATCCATCTATCTATCTAGCTATCTCTATCTATCTCTATATCTGTCTATATTTATCTTTCTAACTCTATATCTATCTATCTCTATACATATCTCTATATCTAGCTATTATCTCTATATCTATCTCTATATCTATCTTTCTATATCTATCTGTCTCTATATCTATCTCTATATCTATCTATCTATCTCTATATCTATTATCTCTATATCTATCTATCTCTATATATCTCTATATCTATTTTTATTTATAGCCATCTATCTATATATATTTATCTCTATATCTATCTATATATGTCTATATTATTATTATTATTATTATTATTATTATATCTGTATATCTCTATCTATTATCTATCTCTATCTATTATCTATCTCTATATATCTATCTCTATATCTTTCTATCTATAGCTATCTATCTCTATATCTATCTATCCATTATCTATTTTCTATCTATCTCTATATCTATCTACCTATCGATCTATCTATCTATCTATCTATATTTCTTTCTATATCTATCTTTATATCTATCTCTATCTATCTCTATCTATCTATATGAATCTTTCTATCTATATCTATCCATTATCTACTTTCTATCCATTATCTACTATCTATCTCTATATCTATCTATTTCTACATCTATCTTTCTATCTATATCTATCTAACTCTATATCTATATATCTATATAGCATTATACCCTATGAGGGGGTGCATTATTCCCTATGAGGGGGGCAGTATTATACCCTATGAGGGGGTGCATTATTCCCTATGAGGGGGGCAGTATTATACCCTAGAAGGGGGCAGCATTATACCCTATGAGGAGGCAGCATTATACCCTATGAGGAGGCAGCATTATACCCTATGAGGAGGCAGTATTATACCCTATGAGGGGGTGCATTATACCCTATGAGGGGGTGCATTATTCCCTATGAGGGGGGCAGTATTATACCCTATGAGGAGGCAGCATTATACCCTATGAGGAGGCAGCATTATTCCCTATGAGGGGGTGCATTATACCCTATGAGGGGGTGCATTATTCCCTACGAGGGGGGCAGTATTATACCCTATGAGGGGGGCAGTATTATACCCTATGAGGGGGCAGCATTATACCCTACGAGGGGGTGCATTATTCCCAATGAGGGGGGCAGTATTATACCCTATGAGAAGGCAGCATTATACCCTATGAGGGGGTGCATTATTCCCTATGAGGGGGGCAGTATTATACCCTATGAGGGGGGCAGTATTATACCCTATGAGGGGGCAGCATTATACCCTATGAGGGGGTGCATTATTCCCTATGAGGGGGTGCATTATTCCCTATGAGGGGGGCAGTATTATACCCTATGAGGGGGGCAGTATTATACCCTATGAGGTGGTGCATTATACCCTATGAGGGGGTGCATTATACCCTATGAGGGGGTGCATTATTCCCTATGAGGGGGGCAGTATTATACCCTATGAGGGGGGCAGTATTATATTCTATGAGATGGCTGCATTATATTCTATGAGATGGCTGCATTATACTATGTGAGGGGGCTGCTTTATATTCTATGAGGGGGCTACCCCAACTCCTGCTACATAATTAAGACATGTACAACCTTATATTATACCCGGATATTAGCGTGTTTTACCGCATAATTGGTGGTCTGGTATTTAACTCTATGCAGCTACATAGTGGGCCCCAAGAATGATTTTCTCTGGTGGGCCCAAGGTGTTCCAGTCCGACGCTGGTGTTAGGCATCAAGTTTCCCCCCCTGCACAGGGAAAATCGCAAAACAAATCCTCTGCAGTCTCCCATTCCTCTGCAGCCACAGAGATTCCTGCTCAGCAGAGACATAGGTCCCAGCATCTTGCCCAGGCTGATGCTAGGCATCTTGTTGCTCCTTTAGGCTCTGCTATAACACCATACTTGAGTCAGCAGCAAGCAGACGCTTCTGGGACTAAGTCCTGTCTTTTGCTTACTGAGCATGCCCGTGGGATGACCTCTCATTGGAAGTTGGAGGTCACATGCGCAGGTCCCGTTCCTGCTCGGATTGGTCCACTGGGAAGGTCCTGGAAGGACGCCACTAAAAAAGAGTTGCATGACGGCTCGGCCATGTGCTAATATAGACAGTAATTATAACTTGTGTGTGTGATGATGGATGCATGAAACTGGTGATTGACTCATTATGAAACCCCTCCCTTTGATATGCATGTTGTAGGGTTATCTTAGTCTAAGTCAGTACCTAGTAGTGACTAAGCCTAGTGCCACAGTGCTTCCAAGTCACAGCACCTCTCTCAGCACCATATTGTGCCATCCAGCACAAGGCACCTAAGTAGCTGCATCCGCCAACGCGGCACAGTGCGCAAGTCTAGCGCTTTTCTTACCCTGTCAGGGTGGGTAGTGGCGTCCGCCAGAGCCATGCAGTGCACACGTAGTGCGTTAATATTCTCTTTCTGTCTTGATGGCACCGCTGCAGTGGCACCGAGTTCTAGTGGTCTAGAAGGACTCTAACCCTGTGTTCTTGGAGTCCTGTGTCTGTATTCTAGCGCTCATCCAGCCGAGCCCTCTGAGCTTAACAGGCTTCGGCATTTACATTGTGCGGCACCGCAGCTCTGTGAAGCTACAGAACTCGCTCCTGTACACACCAGGTGACGCTAACCCACGTGTGTTCATTAGTGTTGAGCATTCCGATACTGCAAATATCGGGTATCGGCCGATATTCGCTGTATCGGAATTCCGATACCGAGTACCGATATTTTTTCAATATCGGATACCGGAATCGGAAGTCCCCATAATGCAATGAGCCACTGTTGTGGCTGTGATTGGCTGCTGAAATGATGTCATCATGATGCGCGGTCTGTGCACATCATGATGCGCGGTCTGTGCCGACTGTCGGTGGTCTGTACAGGCCTCTCGGGGGTCTGTACAGGCCGGTCAGGGGCCTGTGCCGGCTTTCGTTGGTTTCTGCCAGCTGCCGGGGGCCTGTGCCGGCTGCCGGTGGTCTGTGCAGGCCTGCCGGGGGTCTTGTGTGTGTGCAGGCATCGTCCGATGGAACTACAAGTCCCATCGGGCGATGCCTGCTACAATGACAGTGATTGACACATTAGCCAATGATGGGACAGTAGTAGTCCCATCATCCGGCTAATGTGTTGAATGTAAAAAACAAAACAAAAAAAAAAACATACTACATACATACTACATATATACCACATTCATACATACTACGTACATACTTCATATATACTACATACATGCTACAAATATACTACCTTCATAAACATACATACAACATGCATACTACATATATGCTACATTCATACAACATACATACATAGTACATACTACATACATGCTACATATATGCTACATTCATGCAACATACATACATACTACATACATGCTACATATATACTACATACATACTACATATATACTACATTCATACAACATACATTCATACAACATACATACATACATACTACATGTATACTACATTCATACAACATACATACATACTACATACTACATATATACTACATTCATACAACATACATACATACATACTACATACATACTACATGTATACTACATTCATACAACATACATACATACTACATACATGCTACATATATACAACATACATACATACTACATACATACAACATGCTACAGACATACAACATACATACATACTACATACATACAATACATTCATACATTCATACAATACATACATAGACATACAGTAAATATAACAGAGTACATACTCACCATCACTTGTCACTTTGATCCCCGAAGCCAGTGTCATCTATGAAAAAATATGAAAATAACAAACAAGCCATATACTCCCTCATCCGCAGAAATCCACGAGGGTCACACGCCAATCTCCCGTGGAGAACAGCAGCATCAGCTGATGCGACCGCTCTCTAGGGGCTTCAATAATCCAATGATGGGAGGTAGGTATCCTTCCGCACTGTATTCCTCCGCCACTGTAAAAAAAATAGTCCCTAGTCTCACTTTTGGCATTGCTGTGTGAGAAAGTTCCCAAGCAGCTTTTGCCATAAAGTGAGACCATGGACTATTTTTTTACAGTGGCGGAGGAATACAGTGCAGAAGGATACCTACCTCCCGTCACTGGATTCCTGGAGCCCGGTAGAGAGCGGTCGCATCAGCTGATGCTGCTGTTCTCCACGGGAGATCGGCGTGGGACACGCGTGGATTTCTGCGAATCAGGGAGTATATTGTTTGTTTTTTATTTTCATATTTTTCCACAGATGACACTGGCTTCGGGGATCAAAGTGACAAGTGATGGTGAGTATGTACTCTATGTTATATGTACTGTATGTCTATATGTATGTATTGTATGAATGTATTGTATGCAGTATGTATGTAGTATCTAGCATGTATGTATGTAGTATATATGTAGCATGTATGTAGTATGTATGTATGTTGTATGAATGAAATATGTATGTAGTATGTATGTATGCTGTATGAATGTAGTATATATGTAGTATGTAGTATGTATGTTGTATGAATGTAGTATATATGTAGCATGTATGTAGTATGTATGTATGAATGTAGTATATATGTAGCATGTATGTAGTATGTATGTATGCTGTATGAATGTAGTATATATGTAGTATGTATGTATGTTGTATGAATGTAGTATATATGTAGCATGCATGTAGTATGTATGTATGCTGTATGAATGTAGTATATATGTAGTATGTATGTAGTATGTATGTATGTTGTATGAATGTAGTATATATGTAGCATTTATATATGATGTATGAATGTAGTATATATGTAGTATGTATGTATGTTGTATGAATGAAGTATAAATGTAGCATGTATGTAGTATGTATGTTGTATGAATGTAGTATATATGTATGTATGTTGTATGAATGTAGTATGTATGTAGTATGTATATATGCTGTATGAATGTAGTATATATGTAGTATGTATGTAGTATGTATTTATGTTGTATGAATGTAGTATATATGTAGCATGTATGTAGTATGTATGTATGTTGTATGAATGTAGTATATATGTAGTATGTATGTAGTATGTTTTTTTTTTGTTTTTTTTTACATTCAACACATTAGCCGGATGATGGGACTACTACTGTCCCATCATTGGCTAATGTGTCAATCACTGTCATTGTAGCAGGCATCACCCGATGGGACTTATAGTCCCATCGGACGATGCCTGCACACACACAAGACCCCCGGCAGGCTCGCACAGACCACCGACAGCAGGCACAGGCCCCCGAGAGGCCCGTACAGAACACCGGCAGCCTGCACATGCCCCCGGCAGCCGGCAGAGACCACCAACAGCCGGCACAGGCCCCCGAGAGGCCCGTACAGTCAACCGACAGCCGGCACAGGCCCCCGACAGGCCTGAACAGACCCCCGAGAGGCCCGTACAGACCACCGGCAGCCGACACAGGCCCCCGACAGTCGGCACAGACCTCCGAGAGGCCCGTACAGACCATCGGCAGCCGGCGCAGGCAACCCGACAGTCGCCACAGACCCCCGAGAGGCCCGCACATACCCCGCCCGCACACACAGACACGCACAGTGCCCGCCCAAGCTCCGCCCACACTCTTCCCCCCTCCCAAACAGGATGTACAAGGCAAGAAAGGGGTTTTTTAATTCCGATATTTCTGTCCCATTGACTTGAATGGGACTTCCGGTATCGGAATTGGCGATACCCGATACTTTTTGTGTATCGGGCCGATCCAATCCGATCCGATATTTCTGAATATCAGATGGTATCGCTCAACACTAGTGTTCATTTATTATTTGCCATATAGCCTTCGCCATTACTGAGCAGCAGTTCCACATCTCTGCACGGTGGACCTCAGGCTGCGAACGCACCTCATTATCATCTTTATTATTTGTTGCGTTCCGCCAGACCAACACTATGGAATCTGATTGCCTGGGATAAAACAAAACTGAGACCAAAGCTGAGGCAAACGAGTGTATTTAACAAAGTAAGAAGTGGAAACAAAACGAAGTGCATGCACAATACAGAGATGTCCAACAAACTAAATAGCGGGGTGTGACCGCTAATACGAACCAGTCCAGCAGTAATATGATGCAGGAGTGCACACGGCACTTAAACATGGAAGTCCAGCAGTAATATGAGTGAGGAAGCACACAGCACTTAAATGTGAGAGTCCAGCAATACACAGGTGGAGCGTTAGCAGGAGAAGGTCTCTAAATATACCTTTTGGGCTGAAACGTCCCATTCAAGTCCAGCACCGCAGCCCAACAGACACAGTCCAGGAAGAAACAATGGTGTCAGAATTTCTTATGACCATAGCAGTCCAGAGGAGAGTAGCTCCACACCAGATGTCCAGACAATAGATAATCCCAGTCAGGAACAAGGAGCAGCACAGAGGACTGAAGGCAGCAGAACGTGGAGAGGTAGAGCACGGAGTAACAAGCAGCAGCAAGGAGTCCAGAAGAAAACAGGCAGAAGATCAGGAGCCAACAGCAACAAAATACTCAGGCATGGGGTTCTCCCGACCTGGACTTAAATAGCAGGACCAACAGGAAGTTACAGGACAGGGCGAAGTACCAGACTCCATCTTGGACAAGGGCAAAACAGGCTCCAAGTAACATCTGGAATCTTTACTACCTGTTACAGGTAGCATATGGCTTCAGGGGTGCGGTTCACAAAGCAAGAGGAACAGAGCTCTTAAATTTTATTTATTCAATCTAGAAAAGTAGGCAGTGTTTATAAAAAAATATACAAAAATGATGCAAAATGGGAACAAAACAATACGGTATATACAATTACATAAGATAAAAAGGATTAATGAAGAAGTATGAAACCAGATGTTGCACAAATGACTTTTATCTTTATGTAGTAATGGAACACTCTCACAGCGAACTATTTATCTTAGAATGAACAATGACAGAAACCTAAATTCAAATTGTACTACACCCTCATGCCTCCCCTTGGTGAGCTCATAAAGGGGCTGATTGTGGGATGTGCTAGGTCTGTTGGAATTTGATGAGATCCTTAACTTTCGTGATATCTGTGCTCCTGGAAGACTTAGGCGGTAGATTGTTATAGATTGTTATATTGTTATCATGTTTCATATCGCGATTTTACCTTTCTATACAGATGAAACTTGGCATAGATAGCATCATCCATCAGTCAGTTGTTGGAGGGGTTAGAATGGCCTTATGGAGATGTTAGTGAATACGTTATGTTGGTTCCTACGCTACAATGCCAAAAATATATCTGACACAAATATCGGATTGGTGAAAACTCCAATATTCATCACTGACCACTGGCTCCAAAGACGGTAATTTAAACAAAGGAAGCACCTGTACTTTTCCTCCTCTGTGCATACGAATCTCTGGCTTAATGTTTGGTTCTCAGACCAGATCCCTGCTGTGATTACCTGGTCCCTGCAGGATGTCCCTACTGCAATGGAGGTTGAAGTGTTGGCTCTCTCTCATTTCCACAGTTATAATTAGTTTCTCACTTCCCCAGTTATAATTAATCCCATATGGTCAATGTGAGGGTGATAGGTCCCCTCCCTGGAGATGTCTTTGTGGATTTTAATTTTTATCTATGACACACATCCTTTGCATTGCAGTAATGAATATAAGGACGATAATTTGTAGTCAGTATTTGAAAAACTCTGTGGCAAAACCCTGAGGTATCACAGACAAGATTTTCTCTTTATTGTCTTAAGCAGAAATTCTGATACTTGTAATTCTATATTTAGTGTTGATTATTGGTATGTGACATACTTAAGTAGTAAATGGCATGTGTGAATAAAGTTTGTGGGAGGGTACTGTGGGCCCTAGGCTCTTCGACACTTTGGGCCCCTGGTCATGTGATTAGGATCACATGATTGGGTTCTTGTGACTTGGAGTTTGTCTTTGTCCAGTGCACATCTAGAAGACATTAAATGGGCATGGTGCAGTGTGCCATGCAATGAACTGCCTACCCTATGTATAAATAATAGGTATCTCTACTTAACTTCCCCCGCAGCCAATTTTCATTTGTGTTTTTCCTCATCTTCTTCCAAGAGGCATAACTATTTTATTTTTCCGTCCACATACTGTAGACATATGAGGGTTTGCTTTTTGAGGGACGAGTTTTACTTTTGAATGATTCCATTCATTTTACCAAGTAGTGTACTAGAAAAGGGGGGAAAAAAATCCATGTGCGATGAAATTGTGAAAAAAACATTTCTGACATTTTTTTGGAATTGTTTTTACGGTGTACATTTTGGGGTAAAAATGACAATGCAATGCAAGATGATTTTACTCATCAATACAATAACGGCGATAATCAACATGTCCAATTTTTTGTTTTTTTAGTGGTGAAAAAAAATCAGAAGTGTGCAAAAACAATTTTTGAAGTTGTGTAGTCATTTTCAAAGACCTGGAACATTTTTATTTATTTTTCCTCTGATGGAGCTTTATGATAGCTTACCGTATTTTTTGCTTTATAAGAGGCTCCGGATTATAAGACGCACCCCAAATTTTGAGGAGAAAAATAGGAAAAAACTTTTTTTTAATAAAATGGTGGTACTTCTTATAATCCAGGCGTTTTATTGCTTACTGGGGGTGGTGGGAAGTGGGGTCCCAGGGTTGCTGCTGGAAGAGGCAGGAGTGGAATGCTGCTGCTAGGATGAGGGAGTGTTTCGATGTGCGGCGCGCCGCTGTGGGTGTCCGATGCTGCTGCTGTGCTATGTCCCCGCACTTTGTACCTGGTGCTGCCGCCCGCTCTGTCTCCCGGTGCTGCTGGGTGCTACCGCCACGCTCTGTCCCCTGGTGCTGCCGCCTGCTCTGTCCCCTGGTGTTGTCGCCCGCTCTGTCCTCCGGTGCTGCCGGGTGCTGCCGCTGCCGCACTCTGACCACCGGTGCTTGCCGCTGCCGCCACGCTCTGTCCCGTGCTGCGTGGGGGGCTCTGCCGTTCCATCCACGCTTGCTTGCCTGTGCAGTGGCTTGTTTCCTGGAAAATGGCCACCGCGCAAGCGCAGATGGAGATCTCGGCACTGAAATCTCGGGAGAAGAAGCATCAGTAACTGTATATAAGCAGAAAGAACAAAGCATATAATGATAAAACACAAAATATAATAACTAGATATAATTGCGGTCACTATGTAGTAAGGGGACAGAGCTATACAAAATAAGGGAGGACACAATATTATATGGGACAGTGCTATACAAATTAAAGCAAGTTGTTTTACAAGCAAGACTACTCATCATCTCACTGCAGGCCTTACAGTTTAGATACGGGATAGATAGTTACATCCAGTGACTTCCAGTGATGTCCCATCTGATTCGAGTTGCTTATAACTTTTCTTCATCATGGGCTCCAGATCTTCATTATGACTTCTGCCTGACAAAACTAGTCTCCAAAGAGGTCCACCCAGATGTCTTCACCAGTTGAAAAGATGAGTGCTCCCCTGAAAAAAAAGAAACATATACATGACTCGCCCTCAGAGGCCGCCGGGCCCGTGGATTTCTATGGGAGATGTCACAGTGGCAATGACCCGGTCCATGGCCTCAGGCGGTCAATGTAAAAGGGGTACAGTAATGGGGATAAAGTTATTGAGATGATTCATGACGCCACCTGTGGTTTCTGGTCAGTTTGACCAGCGCTGCAAGGTTGCTTCTCTGGGACAGATGGTGTGGTGCAGCAATGATGTTGTAGCCCTCCACAGGTAGGGCTGTAGTCCCAGGGCAGAGTAGATGAGGTTGGCAGATAAGGAGTTAGTGAGGAGAAGTAGATGGTGCAGTGTTAGGCACAGAGATGTAGCAGTGCTGAGGGGGTTGGCGCAGGAAGAAGGCAATGAGACAGATGAATGCAGTTCCAGTTCTTTTACTCACGTTCTTGGCACAGACAGGTGCCCGCTTCAAAGCTGCGGTCTCCAGATCAGGGGCTCAGCCAACTTCCAGGCAGACGGAATTAACCTTTCCAGCTCTCCCTTTCGTGGGCCTGTTCTGAATGTCTCCTCACTAGCGCTT
Organism: Dendrobates tinctorius; assembly: GCF_039654945.1. NCBI lineage: Eukaryota > Metazoa > Chordata > Amphibia > Anura > Dendrobatidae > Dendrobates > Dendrobates tinctorius. The sequence goes on along the minus strand of NW_027361795.1, from coordinate 9,612,180 downwards.
ATACTGAAGTACTTGTAGTTGTCTGTTAAACCCAAGTTCCTCCTTTCAGATGTTCCTTTGAACTCTACTCGCATGACGAGTGACTGTAGCCTGCTTCGGGGACTCCATCCGTCATGCTCACACATAGGTTGCCACCGTGTCTTCGAGTCTTTTGTGGGAATAGAGTGGTCACAGCTCCTATTCCTCCAGGGTCTACTGCTGGAACATTAGTTTCACAAACAGCCTCAGGGACTGGACTCCGGCCATGCGCTTCAAACTTCAGGAAGGGTTCTGCTCTGACCCTAGTCCTTAGTTCTCTTCTCCTTACGTTCCGTACTAAACTATCTTCCTTCTGAAGAATCAGGCTTTCTATGGCTCTTTCCTGTGCAAGCAGCTCCAGGTCACAGGAGTCTGCTGCAGCACTTCCTTCCCTCCATCCCTCTCAGGGCATCTTCTCTCACAGACTGACCTTTTCCTAATATTCTCGCTCTCTTGTGCAGTCTAAGCTCCACCCACCTCCCAGCACTCTTCGTGTTCCAAGCAGGGAGCCATGAAGGTTGCTCTGCTGCACTACTGTGTTTGTGTGGGATGCAGGTGTTGGAGGCTGGTCAGGTTTTACCATCTTACCTGGATAGTGGAGTACCACACCTCAGGAGGAGGTGCAGTACCTCTGTGGCGACTGAACCCTCAGGGGCGCCACATGCACACTACTCACAAAAAGTTAGGGATAGTATAAAGAGGTTTGCCTTGAAAAATGTTAAAACAGAGCAGAAATTGAGAGAAAAACCATGAACTGAAACTACACCCCCTTAGGACAACATCTGCAGGGGTTTGTATGTTCTTCCCATGTTTGCGTGGGTTCCTTCCTGTTTCCTCCCATGGTCCAAAGACATACTGATAGGGAATTTAGATTGTGATCCCCAATGGTGACAGGGATGATTATGTCTGTAATGTGCTGAGAAGTATGATGGCGCTATATAAGCAAAACACATAATGTGTTAAAGGTAAAAACAATACAGGATCATTTTTTGTGATATGGTTCTGCCAAACTCCTTGATTTTTTCCACTATTAAGCAATACTATTGCTACTTGTGCATCTTCAGTGAGAAATCGGTACAAATGCCTCTAGTCCTTCTGAGAATAACAATAATCGTTAACGTGCCTTTAGTGTTATAATAAGCCAAGAATCCACTGAACGGAGCCACTTCAAGACGCTCAGGGAAGTTTCTGTCAGTGTAATTGCTGTGAATGGCTTTGGTGACAGTTATAAATCTCCTCAGTGTCACAATGAGAGGAGCAGCACTGCGTCTTGGGTAATCTTATAAACACACAGGCGAATGATAATATCATTTTTAATTATGGAGAAATGAGAAGGGTCTCGTAATGCAAATGAGCCTGTTGTGGGAGGTGGGAAGCTGAGGCCTCCATTGGCTGTCTCCTGTGGCCTCCATTGTCCAGGGGAGAGTGAACGAAGAGGAGTCATTTTAGTGTGGGGAAATTGTTGCCACAGGAAAGCCTCTGAGCACTGGCAGGGTCACCATCCCCCCGTGACACACCCTGTCATTTTAAATTAAGATATGCAAAACCGAGGCGGCTGCTAATTTTCTCTCAGTCCTGCCATGGCCCTTCCATCCCTTGTTGTAAGAGGAAGCCTTAATTGGAGTCAACTGCTTGATTATGTTAATTGCTGCTGTCTGAGGCAGTAGGAGATGGGGGAAGGAGCTGTGGTCCAGCTGATCAATACAGCACTTCTTTGTGAAAAAGCTGTCCTGTACTGGACAGATGGACTGGACAAGGATAGTCTTTCATAACCTCACACTGACCCTATTACTGCCTGTTGGACACTTGTTGACCTGGGAGTTCCAGTTACAATTTGACTCCGTGTGCTCAGTGTGAAGGTATCACAGAGTTGACACCTTGCTTGCCATGTCTTATGTTTTTCTGCAGCATATAATTTAAATTGTGCAATGAAGCTTTCATAGTTTCAAAGTCTAAAACTACAAATCTTTTCAAGAAAATGTCAAAATAGTCATAAAACATTATTTTAAGATGTTTGGAAAGCAGAGCTGGCAAAGGTCAAATTTGCAGCATTTCCTAAATCACACTGACCGGAATCTTCAGGAATTTACTGTGTCTGTTTGTCTGTCGATCATACTCTATAGCCCCCAAAACTGGACTGAAAAAGATTTTTAAAACAAATTAATAAGTAGTGTTGAGCGATACTTTCCGATTTTGAGAAAAATCGGATCGGACCGATACCCAAAAAGTATCGGGTATCGCCGATTCTGATACCGGAAACCCCATTCAAGTCAATGGGACAGAAATATCGGAATTAAAAAAAACCCTTTCTTTACTTGCACATCCAGTTCGGGAGGGGGGAAGAGTGTGGGCGGTGCGTGGGTGGACACTGTGCGTGTCTTTGTGTGTGGGCGGGGTCTGTACGGGCCTCTCGGGGGTCTGTGGGGGGCTGCTGGGGTCTGTGCAGGCCTGCCGGGGGTCTGTGCGGGCTGCCGTGGGTCTGTGCGGGCCTGCCGGGGGTCCGTGCGGGCCTGCCGGGGGTCCGTGCGGGCCTGCCGGGGGTCTGTGCGGGCTGCCGGGGGTCTGTGCGGGCCTGCCAGGGGTCTGTACGGGCCTGCCGGGGGTCTGTGCGGGCTGCCGGGGGTCTGTGTGGGCCTGCCGGGGGTCTGTGCAGGCTGCAGGGGGTATGTGCGGGCCTGCCGTGGGTTGTGTGTGTGTGCAGGCATCGTCCGATGGGACTACAAGTCCCATCGGGCTATGCCTGCTACAATGACAGTGATTGACACATTAGCCAATGATGGGACAGTAGTAGTCCCATCATACGGCTAATGTGTTGAATGTAAAAAAAAACAAACATACATACTACATACATACTACATATATACTACATTCATACAACATACATACATACTACATATATACTACATTCATACATCATACATACATACATACTACATACATACTTCATATATACTACATTCATACAATATACATACATACTACATACATACTTCATATACACTACATTCATACATACATACTACATACATACTACATATATACTACATTCATACAACATACATACATACTACATATATACTACATTCTACAACATACATACTACATACATACTTCATATATACTACATTCATACAACATACATACATACGACATACATACTACATTCATACAACATACATACATACTACATACATACTTCATATATACTACATTCATACAACATACATACATACTACATATATACTACATTCATACAACATACATACATACTACATACATACTACATATATACTACATTCATACAACATACATACTTCATATATACTACATTCATACAACATACATACATACTTCATATATACTACATTCATACAACATACATACATACTACATACATACTTCATATATACTACATTCATACAACATACATACATACTACATACATACTACATTCATACAACATACATGCATACTACATACATACTTCATATATACTACATTCATACAACATACATACATACTACATACATACTTCATATATACTACATTCATACAACATACATACATACTACATACATACTACATATATACTACATTCATACAACATACATACATACTACATGCTACATACATACTGCATATATACTACATTCATACAACATACAACATACATACTTCATATATACTACATTCATACAACATACATACATACTACATACATACAACATTCATACAACATACATACATACTACATACATACTTCATATATACTACATTCATACAACATACATGCATACTACATACATACTCCATATATACTACATTCATACAACATACATACTACATGCTACATACATACTACATTTATACTACATTCATACAACATACATACTACATATATACTATATTCATACAACATACATACATAGTACATACTACATACATACTACATACATAAAACATGCTACAGACATACAATATACATACTACATACAATACATTCATATAATACATACATATAGACATACAGTACATATAACATAGAGTACATGCTCACCATCACTTGTCACTTTGATCCCCGAAGCCAGTGTCATCTTTAAAAAATATTAAAATAACAAACAAGCAATATACTTCCTGATCCGCAGAAATCCACGAGTGTCCCACGACGATCTCCCCTGGAGAACAGCAGCATCAGCTGATGCCACCGCTCTCTAGGGGCCCCAGGAATACAATGACGGGAGGTAGGTATCCTTCCGCACTGTATTCCTCCGCCACTGCAAAAAAATAGTCCCTAGTCTCACTTTTGGCATTGCTGTGTGAGAAAGTTCCCACGCAGCTTTTGCAAAAAAGTGAGACCAGTGAACTATAGTAACCTCTCAGTGATGCACTACAGGAGATCGTCGTGGGACACTCGTGGATTTCTGTGGATCAGGGAGTATATCGGTTGTTTGTTATTTTAATATTTTTTACAGTGAGATGACACTGGCTTCGGGGGATCAAAGTGACAAGTGATGGTATGTACTCTATGTTATATGTACTGTATGTCTATATGTATGTATTGTATGAATGTATGAATGCATTGTATTTAGTATGTATGTAGTATGTATGTATGTTGTATGAATGTAGCATATATGTAGTATGTATGTAGTATGTATGTATGTTGTATGAATGTAGTATATATGTAGCATGTATGTAGTATGTATGTTGTATGAATGTAGTATGTAGTATGTATGTATGTTGTATGAATGTAGTATATATGTAGTATGTATGTAGTATGTATGTATGCATGTATGTTGTATGAATGTAGTATATATGTAGTATGTAGTATGTATGTTGTATAAATGTAGTATATATGTAGTATGTATGTAGTATGTATGTATGTTGTATGAATGTAGTATATATGTAGTATATGTATGTTGTATGAATGTACATATATATAGTATGTATGTATGTATGTTGTATGAATGTAGTATATATATAGTATGTATGTAGTATGTATGTATGTTGTATGAATGTAGTACTTATGTAGTATGTATGTAGTATGTATGTTGTATGAATGTAGTATATATGTAGTATGTAGTATGTATGTATGTTGTATGAATGTAGTATATATGTAGTATGTAGTATGTATGTATGTTGTATGAATGTAGTATATATGTAGTATGTATGAAGTATGTATGTATGTTGTATGAATGTAGTATATATGTAGTATGTATGTTGTATGAATGTAGTATATATGTAGTATGTTTTTATGTATGTATGTTGAATGAATGTAGTATATATGTAGTATGTATGTATGTATGTATGAATGTAGTATATATGTAGTATGTATGTAGTATGTATGTATGTTGTATGAATGTTTTATATATGTAGCATGTATGTAGTATGTATGTTGTATGAATGTATTATATATGTAGTATGTAGTATGTATGTATGTATGTATGTTGTATGAATGTAGTATATATGTAGTATGTATGTAGTATGTATGTATGCATGTATGTTGTATGAATGTAGTATATATGTAGTATGTATGTATGTTGTATAAATGTAGTATATATGTAGCATGTATGTAGTATGTATGTTGCATGAATGTATTATATATGTAGTATGTAGTATGTATGTATGTATGTTGTATGAATGTAGTATATATGTAGTATGTATGTAGTATGTATGTATGCATGTATGTTGTATGAATGTAGTATATATGTAGTATGTATGTTGTATGAATGTAGTATATATGTAGCATGTATGTAGTATGTATGTTGCATGAATGTATTATATATGTATTATGTAGTATGTATGTATGTATGTTGTATGAATGTAGTATATATATAGTATGTATGTAGTATGTATGTATGTTGAATGAATGTAGTACTTATGTAGTATGTATGTAGTATGTATGTTGTATGAATGTAGTATATATGTAGTATGTATGTACAGTATGTTGTATGAATGTAGTATATATGTAGTATGTAGTATGTATGTATGTTGTATGAATGTAGTATATATGTAGTATGTATGAAGTATGTATGTATGCTGTATGAATGTAGTATATATGTAGTATGTATGTTGTATGAATGTAGTATATATGTAGTATGTTTTTATGTATGTATGTTGAATGAATGTAGTATATATGTAGTATGTATGTATGTATGTATGAATGTAGTATATATGTAGTATGTATGTAGTATGTATGTATGTATGTTGTATGAATGTTTTATATATGTAGCATGTATGTAGTATGTATGTTGTATGAATGTATTATATATGTAGTATGTAGTATGTATGTATGTATGTATGTATGTTGTATGAATGTAGTATATATGTAGTATGTATGTAGTATGTATGTATGCATGTATGTTGTATGAATGTAGTATATATGTAGTATGTATGTATGTTGTATAAATGTAGTATATACACTCACTGGCCACTTTATTAGGTACACCATGCTAGTAACGGGTTGGACCCCCTTTTGCCTTCAGAACTGCCTCAATTCTTCGTGGCAGAGATTCAACAAGGTGCTGGAAGCATTCCTCAGAGATTTTGGACCATATTGACATGATGGCATCACACAGTTGGCGCAGATTTGTCGGCTGCACATCCCTGATGCGAATCTCCCGTTCCACCACATCCCAAAGATGCTCTATTGGATTGAGATCTGGTGACTGAGGAGGCCATTTGAGCACAGTGAACTCATTGTCATGTTCAAGAAACCAATCTGAGATGATTCGAGCTTTATGACATGGCGCATTATCCTGCTGAAAGTAGCCATCAGATGTTGGGTACATTGTGGTCATAAAGGGATGGACATGGTCAGCAACAATACTCAGGTAGGCTGTGGCGTTGCAACGATGCTCAATTGGTACCAAGGGGCCCAAAGAGTGCCAAGAAAAAATTCCCCACACCATGACACCACCACCACCAGCCTGAACCGTTGATACAAGGCAGGATGGATCCATGCTTTCATGTTGTTTACGCCAAATTCTGACCCTACCATCCGAATGTCGCAGCAGAAATCGAGACTCATCAGACCAGGCAACGTTTTTCCAATCTTCTACTGTCCAATTTCGATGAGCTTGTGCAAATTGTAGCCTCAGTTTCCTGTTCTTAGCTGAGAGGAGTGGTACCCGGTGTGGTCTTCTGCTGCTGTAGCCCATCTGCCTCAAAGTTCGACGCACTGTGCGTTCAGAGATGCTCTTCTGCCTACCTTGGTTGTAACGGGTGGCAATTTGAGTCACTGTTGCCTTTCTATCAGCTTGAACCAGTCTGCCCATTCTCCTCTGACCTCTGGCATCAACAAGGCATTTCCGGCCACAGAACTGCCGCTCACTGGATTTTTTTTCTTTTTCGGACCATTCTCTGTAAACCCTAGAGATGGTTGTGCGTGAAAATCCCAGTAGATCAGCAGTTTCTGAAATACTCAGACCAGCCCTTCTGGCACCAACAATCATGCCACGTTCAAAGGCACTCAAATCACCTTTCTTCCCCATACTGATGCTCGGTTTGAACTGCAGGAGATTGTCTTGACCATGTCTACATGCCTAAATGCACTGAGTTGCCGCCATGTGATTGGCTGATTAGAAATTAAGTCTTAACACACAGTTGGACAGGTGTACCTAATAAAGTGGCCAGTGAGTGTATGTAGCATGTATGTAGTATGTATGTTGCATGAATGTATTATATATGTAGTATGTAGTATGTATGTATGTGTGTTGTATGAATGTAGTATATATGTAGTATGTATGTAGTATGTAGTATGTATGTATGTTGTATAAATGTAGTATGTATGTAGTATGTATGCATGTTGTATAAATGTAGTATGTATGTAGTATGTATGCATGTTGTATAAATGTAGTATATATGTAGTATGTATGTAGTATGTATGTATGTTGTATGTATGTTGTATGAATGTAGTATATGTGTAGTATGTATGTATTGTGGCAGGGCTAAGGGTCGTGTAATCGATGGGAGATATGTGCCTCATAAATGGCTTGTCTCTATAATGTAAGGCATAAGTAAAGCGTACCAGATATTATTATTGTTGTTGTTTGAAGGACCTGTGGTGAGGTCACAGTCAGGTGACCAGTCAGCTGCTGGGTTCGTGGGTGTGGCTACAGCCTTATAATGTGGCCTGCTCCTGAACCAGGGAGCTGTGTGTGGGGAGGACTAAGCCTTCCATGTGTGCTGAGACTCCTGTTCTGAGTCTACAACCACGGACATTTGTGTTCTTTTGCCTGAGCTAAAGGTTCCTTTTTGGTGTTATGCAGCCTTGTGCGTTTATGACGTGAATAAACCACAAGAACTTTGGAAGAACCTGTCTCATATTTGTCTCCCGCTGCACCTAAGCGAGTCACATCCCTACAGTATGTATGTTGTATGATGTACATATATGTAGTATGTATGTATGTTTGTTGTATTAATTTAGTATATACAGTTGTGGCCAAAAGTATTGACTCCCCTGCAATTCTGTCAGATAATACTCCGTTTCTTCCTGAAAATGATAGCAAACACAATTCTTTGGTATTATTATCTTCATTTAATTTGTATTAAATGAAAAAACACAAAAGAGAATGAAGCAAAAAGCAAAACATTGATCATTTCACACAAAACTCCAAAAATGGGCCAGACAAAAGTATTGGCACCCTCAGCCTAATACTTGGTTGCACAACCTTTAGCCAAAATAACTGTGACCAACCACTTCCGGTAACCATCAATGAGTTTCTTACAATGCTCTGCTGGAATTTTAGACCATTCTTCTTTGGCAAACTGCTCCAGGTCCCTGATATTTGAAGGGTGCCTTCTCCAAACTGCCATTTTTAGATCTCTCCACAGGTGTTCTATGGGATTCAGGTCTGGACTCATTGCTGGCCACCTTAGAAGTCTCTAGTGCTTTCTCTCAAACCATTTTCTAGTGCTTTTTGAAGTGTGTTTTGGGTCATTGTCCTGCTGGAAGACCCATTACCTCTGAGGGAGACCCAGCTTTCTCACATTGGGCCCTACATTTTGCTGCAAAATTTGTAGGTAGTCTCCTAACTTCATAATGCCATGCACACGGTCAAGCAGTCCAGTGCCAGAGGCAGCAAAGCAACCCCAAAACATCAGGGAACCTCCACCATGGTTGACTGTAGGGACCGTGTTCTTTTCTTTGAATGCCTCTTTTTTTCTCCTGTAAACTATGTTGATGCCTTTGCCCAAAAAGCTCTACTTTTGTCTCATCTGACCAGAGAACATTCTTCCAAAACGTTTTAGGCTTTTTCAGGTAAGTTTTGGCAATCTCCAGCCTGGCTTTTTTATGTCTCGGGGTAAAAAGTGGGGTCTTCCTGGGTCTCCTTCCATACAGTCCCTTTTCATTCAGACGCCGACGGATAGTACGGGTTGACACTGTTGTACCCTCGGACTGCAGGGCAGCTTGAACTTGTTTGGATGTTAGTCAAGGTTCTTTATCCAACATCCGCACAATCGTGCGTTGAAATCTCTTGTCAATTTTTCTTTTCCGTCCACATCTAGGGAAGTTAGTCACAGTGCCATGGGCTTTAAACTTCTTGATGACACTGCGCTCGGTAGACACAGGAACATTCAGGTCTTTGGAGATGGACTTGTAGCCTTGAGATTGCTCATGCTTCCTCACAATTTGGTTTCTCAAGTCCTCAGGCTGTTCTTTGGTCTTCTTTCTTCTCTCCATGCTCAATGTGGTGCACACAAGGACACAGGACAGAGGTTGAGTCAACTTTAATCCATGTCAACTGGCTGCAAGTGTGATTTAGTTATTGCCAACACCTGTTAGGTGCCACAGGTAAGTTACAGGTGCTGTTAATTACACAAATTAGAGAAGCATCACATGATTTTTCGAACAGTGCCAATACTTTTGTCCACCCCCTTTTTTATGTTTGGTGTGGAATTATATCCAATTTGGCTTTAGGACAATTCTTTTTGTGTTTTTTCATTTAAGAGAAATTAAATGAAGATAATAATACCAAAGAATTTGTGTTTGCAATCATTTTCAGGAAGAAACTGAGTATTATCTGACAGAATTGCAGGGGTGTTAATACTTTTGGCCACAACTGTATGCAGTATGTATGTATGTTGTAAGAATGTAGTATGTATGTTGTATGAATGTAGTATATATGTAGTATGTAGTATGTATGTTGTATGAATGTAGTATATATGTAGTATGTAGTATGTATGTATGTTGTATGAATGTAGTATATATGTAGTTAGTATGTATGTTGTATGAATGTAGTATATATGTAGTATGTATGTATGTATGTTGTATGAATGTAGTATGTTTGTATGTATGTATGTTGAATGAATGTAGTATGTATGTAGTATGTATGTAGTATGTATGTATGTATGTTGTATGAATGTTTTATATATGTAGCATGTATGTAGTATGTATGTTTTTTTTTTCTTTTTATATTCAACACATTAGCCGGATGATGGGACTACTACTGTCCCATCATTGGCTAATGTGTCAATCACTGTCATTGTAGCAGGCATCGCCCGATGGGACTTGTAGTCCCATCGGACGATGCCTGCACACACACACAACCCCCGGCAGGCCCGCACAGACCTCCGGCAGCCCGCACAGACCCCCGGCAGTCCCGTACAGACCCCCGGCAGGCCCGCACAGACCCCCAGCAGGCCCGCACAGACCCCCGGCAAGCCCGCACAGACCCCCGGCAGCCCATACAGACCCCCGGCAGGCCCGCGCAGGCCCGCACAGACCCCCGGCAGGCCCGCACAGACCCCCGGCAGGCCCGCACAGACCCCCGGCAGGCCCGCACAGACCCCCGGCGGGCCCGCACAGACCGCGCATCATGATACACACAGACCGCGCATCATGATGACATCATTTCAGCAGCCACAACACTGGCTCATTGCATTATGGGAACTTCCGATTCCGGTATCCGATATTGTAAAAATATTGGTACTCGGTATCGGAATTCCGATACAGCGAATATCGGCTGATACCCGATATTTGCAGTATCGGAAAGCTCAACACTATTAATAAGTAATTGGATGGCTTTGAGAACTGCTATAGCATGTAAAGTATATTATAGCGATAAGTAATTTAGAATGTGACTGTCACAACTGTTGTCATGTGTCCCGAGACCAGAGGCTCCATCCCTGTCCCTAACGCTAGGGGCGCACTAGCTTGCCCTGTTCTCCACATTACTTCTGATGGTGAACATGCTAGGGCCAAATACAGTGCTGTGCAAATTAATTGGGACAAAGCATTTTTTTAAGTAAAATCGTAAGTTCATTACCAGTCAGTGATTCAAACCAGTTTTAACTGCTTTGAACAGGCACTCACACCTGTTCAAAGCAGTTAAAACTGGTTTGAATCACTGACTGGTAACCAACTTACGATTTTACTTAAGAAAAAATGCTTTGTCCCAATTAATTTGCACAGCACTGTACCTTACCTTAGCTCTTGAATCTGCCCTCAATCTGTACCCTTACTCCACCCAGGGAATAGGGGAGTAGTAGTGTACCGTAATACACCAACCAGACTCGGAAGGTATTGAAAACAGGAATAACAAAAAATACCAATCATTCAAACATACTCACACAAACACAGAGGAATACACCAGGGAGTGGAGCATGGGGTTAAACCAACGTGGTAGAAGAATCACACATCCAAAACCTAGCAATAGCCACAGATAAATTCACCAAACACCTCCTCAAATAACAACCACCAACAACCTTCAGCCATGCAGCATAAGCTCACTCTGATAATAAGTGCTAGCCAGGGCTTAGATTATATAGGAGATGGGGGTGGCTAAAAGTGAATAGCTGAGCCTTAATGAAGATGAAGTGCTTCTAATCAGTGCAGAAGTAGGAAAAATCAGACGCTGTGGTCTTCTGGCTCTCTGTCGCGGTAAACCCGTGATAGTGACTTGAGTTCTGGTAATTTCTATACAGTGCTCCGAAATATGTTGGCACTTTATAAGTAACAGGATTTAAAATCCATCAGTGATTATATTAAACCCTGCATCGGATGAAAAGGATTATCTGGTGACAATAGCAACAGTCGAAGCTGAGTGATATATTGGACAGCAAGTAAACAGCTAAATCTTGACATTGATGTGCTAGAAACAGTAACTTCTAGACAACTAAAGTAGATGACTTAGTCTGAGTAAAGCCCCCATCTTACATAGCGAGATAGCTAGTGAGATCGCTGAAGCGTCACCGATTTTGTGACGCAACAGCGACCTCGCCAGCGATCTCGCTACATGTGACGCGCTGGCCAGCACGCATTACTGTGTTTGACCCGACGAGCAACCTCGTTGGCGACGCAGAACTCAGGGACGCAGGCTGGAATCGTTCAGAAAAGCTGCTGTGTGACAAGGTACCAACGACCGCCGAGGATCGCTGGATGGTTGCTGCGTCGCTGAAGAGATCTGCCTGTTTGGCAGCTTACTAGTGACCATTTAGCGACGCACCAGTGATCCTTACCAGGTCGTATTGTTGTCAGGATCGCTGGTGCGTCGCTAAGTGAAACGAGACCATAAGTCTAGAGCCAGACTTATGTAGTGAGTCAGGTAAAGATTAGCTGGTAGCTACCAAAATTGGTCCAAGTAAGGTCAATTGTGAACCATTTAATAGTGATAAGGGCACCCAAAACTCTTCTATGCACATCGGATATGTGAGATTTCAAAAGATAACTACTGTAGCATAAATTGTTGAAAAAGTGATAGAAAAATGTCAGTATACACAGGCATCACAGTTGTGCAGTACATTTTGAACCTGGAGACTGTTCAGAGTCTGGTCTAATGAATCACATTTTTTAGCAGTGTAATGATCTGGGCAATGTTCTGCTGAGAAATCCTGGGTCCCAGCATTCATATAGATGACATGTACCACCTAACTAAAAAGACAAATTACAGCCTTTTATGGCAGTAGGATTTTCCTAATTGCAGTGGCTCTTCTTCAGCATTATAATGCACCATGCTACAATGTAAAAATTGTTAAGGAATGATGTGAGGAATATAACACATAGTTCAAACATTATAACTTGCTGATTTCTTGGGGTACCACTGATGGTACCACAACAGATCTCAAGAATTGAGATTTCCAGTGGCCTGCAGCTAATTTTTTGGTGCAAGTTATCACAACTTCAAAAGGACCTAAGCAAATATAGACTGGTGATTAAATTGTTTTGGCTCAATTTTCCAAGCATCTAAAGCATCTAGCTCAACTCTTTTTAAAATAGATAGATATGTATCTGTATCAATGGGATACTATAAGAAATGGCTTAAAAAAGTTTTGTGTTGGAGCTCACTTCTGCATTGGAGGTGAGCAGTACCGATGATATTGTGTTGGCAGAGATGGTGCTAGACCACGAATATGGCTGACAGGTATTGGGAACCCGTTCTATTCATAGGACATTGCATGATACCTGTCATAACTGCATTTTGATAGACAATTGTAGTTGCAATGTTATCCTTTGAGCTTACCTTCCATGGAATCCTTTTTTATTAATCATTTTTATGCAGCTGAGAATACTAATGTTTATTTAAAATGTATAAGCAATTAGGCCCCACCAGTTATTTGTAAAAATTCTTGGGTCAAAGACAAGAAATGCTGTTCTAGGTATATTTAAAAAGTTACACAAAATCATACTAACTATAAAATCATGAATTAACTAATCAAAGTCATTCTATGTGCAAAGGCCCCGTTACACGCAACGATATTGTGAACAATATCGTTGCAACGTCACCAGTGAATCATTGCGTATGACACGTAGCAACGATCAACGATCAGTTGGCTGATCATTAATCGTTGCCTAATGGTCTGGGCCATAAATCTATCATTGGTCTCCCGCTGGGCAGCACACATCGCTGCGTGTGACAGCGTGAGACCAACGATCAGTGAGCTCCCAGCGCCATACAGCAGACGCTGGGAGCTGGTATCCAGGGTAAACAGCGGGTAACTAAGCGCCGTGCGGCGCTTAGTTACCTGCTGTTTACCCTGGATACCAGCGTGCTCGCTGTTCCTGATCGGGTATGCAGGGTAAACAGCGGGTAACTAAGCGCCGTGCGGCGCTTAGTTACCCGCTGTTTACCCTGGATACCAGCGCGCTCGCTGGTCCTAATCGCTGGTGAGTCTGCCTATGTGACAGCTCACCAGCGATCACCTAACTATGTCCCAGCGATCCCATTCACGTCGGATCGTTGGTGGGATCACTGGGACATTGAAGCATGTAACGGGGCCTTAAGTGTGCATGTGTAGCCCATTCACTATCTCCATCCATCCCTCACTCCCTCAAGATGGCCGGACTATCATTGTAAATACACCATTGTAAATACACACCTGTACTTTGTATCTCCCCCACCTCATTGTAGATTGTAAGCTCTCATGAGCAGGGTCGTCTTATTTTGCTTTAATTATTGTATTATTGTCAACGTTGTTACTTATGACTTGTGTTTTGAAACTGTTAAACTGTAAAGCGCAGCGGAATATGTTGGCGCTATATAAATAAAGATTATTATTATTATTATTATTATTAATGGTATATATTAGAGATTAGATTTAGGAATACTACCAAAGGATTTGCAATGACTGCCTTTAAAAATTGCTGCAAGTCAAGTAGAATTTATGGTAATTGTTTGAAACCTAGTTGAAGACTTACCCCACTATCCGAGGACTTGTTCAAACCCAGTATTGTTTAACTGCACAAGATTCAGTCCTTTAATATGAGCCATTTAGTCTCGTCTCTCCTGTGAGCGCTAGGCCATTGTTATAACACAAGTGTAATTAATAGCTACCATCAGTGAAAGAGCAATCAAGCTGCCCAACCGAAGGAGAACCCACGGCTAAATTAGAATCATCAGTTCATCATTTTAATTATATCCCCACTATTTAACTTTCTTTCCTGCCTGCTCTACATTTATCTGAGCCAAGACGCTTAGGTACACTATTATGCTCACTATGTTAATGTTCTACTTTTCATATGTAGAATCTCATACATGATGGCATAATAGAAAATAAACATCATTTAATACTGCATACAGATGGCAAATGGCACATTTTAAAATGTTGTGATTTAAAGAATAGGTCCAGCAATATTTCCATACCTGCAGTCCTCACCTGATTGTCATTCACATTCTGCACGTCTATAATATACATTGAACTCACTTCCTGTAGTTTAGCCTCATCTCTTCTTTGTTATCAATCCAGTGAGGCTTCTGTAATGCAGTTGATCGAATGCAAGGCACAGAAAACGCAAGGCGTAGACAGTCAGTGAACAATATAACTTTGTTTTAAATACAAAAACAATTTACAGCAATTCTAAACACTTGGTAATAATAACGTGGCAAATCAAACAATAAACCAGATACATCTATGAGTAGATTAGCAACAGAAGTTCTTCATTATGCAATACTAAAGTTCTCTGCACGAAGGAGGTACGCTCATTCACGGTATTTACCACGTAGGCTCTGTTGCTCTCTCTCTGGAATTTTGGCCCTAGCGGGGAAAACTGAGTTTTCCTGCTAGGCCGCAAGTCTCTCTCTGATGAAGTCTATTAACATGTGCTGAGCCTCCCATGCCAAAACAGACCCCTTCAAACGTGTCGCCAGCCCCAGCCAACCCCGGTACCGTATGTCAAGACTGGAAGTAATAGCCCTGCTCACTCGTGCCATCACTCTGCGGTCACAGTCCTGCCTCCTTTGTCATTGCCTCCTTGTGGATCTTAGCAGCTTGACCGTCGGCGAAAAACTGCTGGTCCAGGGGCGGGGAGGACTGGGACTCAGCTCTTAACTGGCGAAGTCTGGTCTCTGGGTCTGGACACTGTAGGCATAGGTCTGCGTCTTGACTGGTGAATAGAGTTGAGTGAAACGGGTCGCTCAAATTCAAAAATCGCCGACTTTAGCTAAAGTCGGGTTTCGCTGATCAAAACCCGACCATAGCGTGAGGTCGGCCATGAGGTCGCCGAGCCGAGCGCCAAAGTCTCGTTTCAAATAATGCTTCCAGCGCCTTTTCTCAGCCAATGATGGAGGACGCACACTGTGGGCAACACGATGACATGTGCAGTGGCCACCACCATCTTAGAGAAGGGCATTGAAGTGATTGGCTGGCTTTGTGTGGCGTCACAGTGGCTATAAAAGGCCGTAATCGCCGACCGCCATCTTACTTCAGCCGATCTTAGAATAGGGAGAGGTGCTGCTGCTGATTCTGAATAAGGGAGAGCGTTAGGCGGGGAAGAACAAAAAATTGCTTCTGCTGATAGCGCTTTTCACTGTACAGTTAGTGTGCAATGAAAGGGGAGGATTTTTGTTGTGTGCAGCAGCGCTGGTGGTGATTAGGCTGCCTTTTAAGGCTACCTGATAGCTGCATTGCTATGTGCACACTGCTGTTCAAACTGCTTTTTTCAAAGCACTCCAACTTTTATTATTTTGTTCTGGTGAGTTACCGAACGTTCATTTTTTCACACACCGTATAGCGGTGTACGCTCCTCACACACTACCGTGTACTGGCTGGTATCACGGACAAATACAAGCTATCTCTGTGTGACTCTGGAAAAACAAGCCGAGGAGATTTTCCATTTTTCCAGACCTACACCTTATAGAGCTGTCCGCTTTTCACCTTATAGAGCTGTCCGCTTTTCAAACAGTTTCGTATATCTGCTGTTTGATTAACAGAGAGAAAGCGACTTACCCATACAAAGGGAACACCACATGAATAATGTATATAGTAAACAAAATTTATTTTATTAAACAGAAAAAACACACACATAGTGCAACACTAGACCCATAAAAACAATTAAAAACATGCAAAAGCATAAACTGGTCATGTCATATGTTTATGATGTAATGACCCTCCACAGCCAAACCCCACAGATGAAGGCAAATATGTTCAAACATGAACCTCGCACATAGAGTATATATAAAAGATTATCTATGATCTATAATGCCGTTTTATATGTGCGAAAAAAGCTATTCTGAAGGAGTCTTGATGTTGGGGCGCAACAGGCCCTGAAGGAGTCCTGGAGGTGGGGCACAACGGGCCCTGAAGGAGTCTCTTGAAGAGGTAAACACAGCGAGGTTCGGCTTATTTGCGAGTTGAATCGGGCTTTTGTATCCAAGCAGGGTGGTGTCGCAGTCTTTAAGAGTGGCGGTTTGCTGGCCACGAGCGCAGCCTGAGGCTATGTGCAGAGTGTCTTTGTTGCCGAGGAACAGGCCCCAACTGCCAACTGAAGCGGAGCGGCGGCGTCCACAGGCGGCAGCAGGCAGGCCGCAACCGCGGACTGGGGTGGGGCGGCACCGGCCGCGAGTGTCCGTGGGCAGGCTGTGACTCTGGACTGGAGTGAAGCGGCAGTCTCTTGTCGGTAAGCCCGACGCCTCCTCCCAGCAGGCCACGGTAAATCTCCCCTCTGCTCACAGTTTGTTGTACTGGCTCTCTCAAGCTCCCACCGTTTCATACTCAGTCTCCGCCGCTCTTCCAACTGTCCTCCCTGCGTGCTCCCTGCCCCTTTTATACTCACCCCTCCCTTTGCTGTTCTGTCACTCTCAGCCGTCCTCCTTCCTCCTCCGCCCCCGGGTACAGTTTCCTTGGGAACCTAGATGGTGGCCCCCTTGGTTCCAGCCTGGACACGACGCGGGGGCCCTCCTCCCCACACATGCGCGGAACAGCACAATAATGTCACGTCACAAAGAATAGCCCAGGAAGCCGGACGGTGCCTGCGCTAGACATAGTATAGAGCATATGCGCAGAGTGGCACAATTATATCATATAACAAAGTGCATCTGTGTCCTAATGTATAGCACATGCACAAACAATATATCCGTATGTAGCCAAAAAGGTAGTCACCAGATGAACTGCGCATGCGCGGCTATCACATAGAGATCAGTCAAAAAAAAAAGAAGCATTTAAGCCAATATGTGACTGACAAAATGGCGGCGCATGGGCTAAGTGCGACATAATATATTTGATAATTCAAAAAGAAAATATTGAACTTGGTATACAAATCCTGGACTCAAGATTTGGAGAAAAAGATGTCAAAAATGTAAAGGAACTAAATAAGAGGACTTTAAAGTTCATGCCATACAATGGTCAGTAGGTAGATCGGACCTAAAGTATCAAGGTATATATGGGGCATTGAAGCTTCCAACAATACACACTCAAGAAAGAAATGAGGAATAAATGTGTGTATAAATGATGAACCCTAGACAAGCTATACAACCCATTGTGGATTCAATATACAGATACAGAAAATCACATATATATAGCTTTTATTAAAGCCTCCGGTAAGAGCACAAAAAACAATGCCTCAATAATATCAATGGAATTTAACCATTAATACGTGAAGGCATAAATTCATGAAAACAATTCATTAACGACATAATCCAATTCATGGGTAAAAAACTTCCCAAGAGCTTACTGAAAGAGGTAGGTGCATTTCGTCTACAGAGATGCCATGCTAAATGACCAAAGAGTCTATTTGAAAAAGTGAAGTCAGATAAAGTAAGTGGGCATGGCCACAGATACACAAGATAGAAATGCATAAATAGAAGCCAACTGATAATAAAGAGTTCTGGTACCGAATTATTATTATTATTATTTATTGTTATAGCGCCATTTATTCCATGGCGCTTTACATGTGAGGGGGGTATACATAAAAACAAGTACAATAATCTTAAACAATACAAGTCATAACTGGTACAGGAGGAGAGAGGACCCTGCCCGCGAGGGCTCACAATCTTCAAGGGATGGGTGATAATACAGTAGGCGAGGGTAGAGCTGGTCGTGCAGCGGTTTGGTCGATCGGTGGTTACTGCAGGTTATAGGCTTGTCGGAAGAGGTGGGTCTTCAGGCTCTTTTTGAAGGTTTCGATGGTAGGTGAGAGTCTGATATGTTGTGGTAGAGAGTTCCAGAGTAGGGGTGATGCGCGAGAGAAATCTTGTATGCGATTGTGGGAAGAGGAGATAAGAGGGGAGTAGAGAAGGAGATCTTGTGAGGATCGGAGGTTGCGTGCAGGAAAGTACCGGGAGATGAGGTCACAGATGTATGGAGGAGACAAGTTGTGGATGGCTTTGTATGTCATGGTTAGGGTTTTGTAATGGAGTCTCTGGGCAATTGGGAGCCAGTGAAGGGATTGACAGAGGGGAGAAGCTGGGGAATAGCGGGGGGACAGGTGGATTAGTCGGGCAGCAGAGTTTAGAATAGATTGGAGGGGTGCGAGAGTGTTTGAGGGGAGGCCGCAGAGCATGAGGTTGCAGTAGTCAAGGCGAGAGATGATGAGGGCATGGACTAGGGTTTTTGCAGATTCTTGGGTGAGGAATGAACGGATGCGTGAAATATTTTTGAGTTGAAGTCGGCAGGAAGTGGAAAGGGTTTGGATATGTGGTTTGAAGGAGAGATCAGCATCAAGGATTACTCCGAGGCAGCGAGCTTGTGGGACTGGGGAGAGTGGGCAGTCATTTACTGTAATTGATAGGTTCGTAGGGGGGGTCACGTGAGATGGGGGAAAGATGATGAATTCTGTTTTGTCCATGTTGAGTTTCAGATATCTAGTGGAGAAGAAGGATGAAATAGTGGACAGACATTGATCGATTCTGGTTAGTAGGGAGGTGATATCTGGTCCAGAGATGTAGATCGAATATACTAGAATACTCCAAAAACTTGGTGCTGTGAATAGACAGATGAAGGGCCAACTTGTAGCAACAGGTATTTATTCTTAGTATATTCAAAGGACATGATGCTGTGAATAACCAGACATGGTACTAAGAAAAAATGTGAGACATCCAAATGGGTAGCGCACTAGATATGATCATATAAAGACAGTGATGACTAACTAATTCAAATAATATGAACTAGATATGATCAAATAAAGACAGGCTAGTTCAAATGTTACATATTAGCACAGAAATGGTACACATCGGCACACAAAATAAGAAAACTGATCCATTATAAGAAGTCAATGCTATATGTCCTAGGCTTGAATGAAGTCCAATTGGTCAATGGTGGCTAATTAATCCATCAAGAAGGTATATAGATCAGGAAACCAAGTTGACACAAAGAATAAAATGAAGATCCTATGTCAAAAAGGTCGATGACGTGGATCCTAAGTTCAAATAAAGTCCACTTGATCCCCTGAAAAGAGAAAGAGAACCAAATTATCCATAAATGCCTGAAAAAAGGAGTTCCTTATTCATCCCTTGCGGGGCCATACTCCTTAGGTTGTAGATCCAACGTGACTCTCTAGGAAGTAGTTCCTTTGTAAGGCTGCTACCACGGATGTTACTGTGTATCTGGTCAACCACCAAGACCCGTATGCCTTGGTGTTTGCCACCATGATGACCCAAGAAGTGGCTTGCCACTGAGGTAATAGACTTACCCTTCTCTCGGTCAATTCGGGCCTTGTTGACATTGGAGATGTGTTGTTGGACTCTACGTCTAAGTTCCTGGCTGGTTTGGCCAACGTAGATCTTCGGACATTGGCAAACCAGTAGGTAGATCACATTCGTGGATTTACAATTAGAGAAATGTTTCAATCTGATTGTACCTGGAAAGATTGGAAGAGTAATGGTGTCAGAGGCAATTATGAAGGGACAGATGGAACATCCACCACAAGAGAAGGAACCTGATAAGCGATAACCATTATCAATCCGAGACACAGGTCTTTTGAAGTGGCTGGTGGTAAGATGGTCCTTCAAATTTCTAGTTTTTTGGCTACCATCTTAGGCCTATCCGAAAGAAAGGGTCTCAATTTGGGTTCATTCAAAAGAATGCCCCCAAAAAAAGAATGTTTATCCAATACTTTATAAATGTCCCGCCACTGGTTGTTATAAGGTGTAATCAAATTAATGGAACGTGGTGTATTGCGATTCTTAGGCTGCAATAACATTGACCTGTCGACTGATAAGGATTTCTGATAGGCGTCAGAAATGACCCTACGTGGATAGCCTCTTTCTACAAAACGTTGCGTTAGCTCTTTTGCCCCCTCACGAAAATCCAAATCAGTGCTACAATTACGTCTTACCCGAAAAAATTGTCCTTTGGGTATGTTATTCGGTAAGAGCTGAAGGTGGAAACTGGAAAAGTGAAGAAGGCTGTTTGTTGCAGTAGCTTTCCGAAATAACTTGGTCTGTATCCTGGTACCACTCTTCATGATCCTTAAATCCAAGAAGTCCACGACTTTGTCTGAGAAAGAAGCTGTTAAAGATATATTGAGTAGGTTGTTGTTCAATTGATCTGCAAAGAGACAACAGTCATCTATTGGACCAAACAAAAACACTAGGACGTCATCAATATATCTGAACCAACGAAATACATTGGCATGAAAGGCAGCCAGGGGGTGCACCTGCGTCTCCTCCCACAACCCAAAAAAAAGGTTGGCGTAAGAAGGCGCACAGCGCGCCCCCATGGCAGTGCCAGACGCATGTTTGTAAAACGTGCGATCAAAGACAAAGTAACTGTTTGATAAAACAAAATAGAAGTGCCTCCGGTCACCTGTTATCTGCTTGTCAAAGAAGTAGGAAACTGCTTCAATTCCATCCATATGACCAATACAAGTGTATAAGGACTCGACGTCCATGGTCACAAGAATACTATCATCCGGTATTGTTATGTCTTGAAGTTGTCGAATCAGGTGGGCAGTATCTTGAACAAACGAATCTAGAGAGACAACAAAAGGTTGCAAGAAATGGTCTAGATAAATGCATAAGCGCTCAAAAAGACTACCAATACCGGCCACAATGGGCCTACCCGGTGGATCCGTAATAGATTTATGCACCTTCGGGAGCATATATAAGGTGGGAACAATCGGATGGGATGTTGTTAGAAAGTCAAACTCGTTCTTACTCAAAATGTTGTTTTGTTTGGCAGACATGAGTAGACGATCCAATTTAGCCTTGAGAATGGTGGTAGGATCAGACGGTAAACCTGGTAACAAAGATTGTTATTTAGTTGGCGTTTGGCTTCTTTGACATACATCTCATGTGGCCACAAAACGATGTTCCCACCTTTGTCCGCTTCTTTGATAATGAATGCTGGATTATTTTTAAGATTGTGCAAAGCTTGTCTCTCCTTGAGCCCCAAATTCTCTCCTTTCTTGTTAGTGGTTTTAAGTTGAGCAATCTGCTTGCTGACAACATTGTAAAAAATCTGGATAGTAGGAAACAATGCAAAAGAGGGCATAGCCTGTGAGGGTAAACGCCAAGATTTATTAACAGCATTTCCAGGACCCTCATTCTCCTGTAATAAAGCTAGGAGATCACTAAAAACCTGTCTCTCTTCCTGTGGCAGTGTATCAATGATTGTAGGTTGGTGGTAAAGCATTTTAAAAGTAAGCTGCCTACAGAATAGATAAAGGTCTTTTGTAAGGATGAATTTGTCTAGGGTGCCCATTGGTGCAAAAGAGAGGCCCTTTGACAGCACAGATTTCTCAAAGTCAGTAAGCACATATTCAGATAAATTACTAATACATAAATTACCTGTGACTGTCATGTTCTCAGAGAGATTTACTTCTCTCTGTGCAGTCTTAGTTGTCTCTTGTATTTTGGTGACCATTCCTTCTTGATCGCTGTTTCCTGATGATAAAAAATCGCTACTGGATGAATCACCGGCGTTTATGGAAGTAATGGAGTTCTGATTTCCTTGACTCCGATCACTATATTTGTTAAATTTCCTATTCCCGTGATGGGTCCACCTGAACACCTGTTTACTATCAAAGTCTCCTTTGTCCCGAAGGAACTTCTTTTTCTTTTTTTGTATAATTTCTTTTTCATTTTTTATATCTGCTGTTTGATCACGGTCAAAACTATACAGAGACAGTGTGTGTCACTCCGTATAAAAATAGACAGAGATTGATAATTTTCCATACAGACACCGTATAGCGGTGTACGCTCCTCACACACTACCGTGTACCGGCTGGTATCACGGACAAATACAAGCTATGTGTGACTCTGGAAAAACAAACTGAGGAGATTTTCCATTTTTCCAGACCTACACCTTAGGGAGCTGTCCGCTTTTTAAACAGTTTCGTATATCTGCAGTTTGATACGGTCAAAACTAAACAGAGACAGCGTGTGTCACTCCATGTAAAAATAGACAGAGATTGACAATTTTCCAAACAGACACCGTATAGAGCAGTCCGATTCTCAAACAGTATTGTATATCTGCCGTTCACATAACATTCAAATCTATACAGAGTCAGCGTGTGTGTGACACTCTGTAAATACATATACGGAGATTGTTAGTTACACAAAAAACATATACAGCTGTACAGGGGTCAGCACTAGTGTTGAGCATTCCGATACTGCAAATATCGGGTATCGGCTGATATTCGCTGTATCGGAATTCCAATACCGAGTACCAATATTTTTTCAATATCGGATATCGGAATCGGAAGTTCCCATAATGCAATGAGCCACTGTTGTGGCTCTGATTGGCTGCCGAAATGACGTCATCATGATGCGCAGTCTGTGCGCATCATGATGCGCCGTCAGTTCGGGCCTTCCGAGGGGTCTATGCTGACCACCCGGGGTTCTGTTCCAGCCTGCCAGGGGTCTGTGCGGACTGCCGGGGGTCCGTACCGGCCTCCCGGGGGGCTGTACCGGCCTGCCGGTGGTCTGTGCCGACTGCCCGGGGGTCTGTGCCGACTGCCCTGGGGTCTGTGCGGACTGCCGGGGGTCTGTACCGGCCTGCCGGGGGGCTGTGCCGGCCTGCCGGTGGTCTGTACCGACTGTCCGGGGGTCTGTGCAGGCTGCGGGGGTCTGTACGAGCCTGCCGGGGGCTGTGCCGGCCTGCCGGTGGTCTGTACCGGCCTGCCGGGGGTCTGTACCGGCCTACCGGGGGGCTGTGCCGACTGTCCGGGGGTCTGTGCAGGCTGCGGGAGTCTGTACCGGCCTGCCGGGGGCTATGCCGGCATGTTGGTGGTCTGTACCGACTGTCCGGGGGTCTGAGCGGACTGCCGGGGGTCTGTACCGGCCTGCCGGTGGGCTGTGCCGGCCTGCCGGTGGTCTGTACCGACTGTCCGGGGGTCTGTGCAGGCTTCGGGGGTCTGTACCGGCCTGCCGGGGGGCTGTGCCGGCCTGCCGGTGGTCTGTACCGACTGTCCGGGGGTCTGAGCGGACTGCCGGGGGTCTGTACCGACCTGCCGGGGGGTTGTGCCGGCCTGCCGGGGGGCTGTGCCGACTGTCCGGGGGTCTGTGCAGGCTGCAGGGGTCTGTGCAGGCATCGTCCGATGGGACTACAAGTCCCATCGGGCGATGCCTGCTACCATGATGGTGATTGACACATTAGCCAATGATGGGACAGCAGTAGTCCCATCATCCGGCGTATGTGTTGAATGTAAAAAAAAAAAAAAATTACATACTACATGCTACATACATACTACATACATGCTACATACATACTACATGCATGCAACACACATACATACTACATATATACCACATGCATGCAACATGCATACTAAATATATACCACATATATACTACATGCATGCAACATACATACAACATATGTACTACATGCATGCAACATGCATACTACATACACTCACTGGCCACTTTATTAGGTACACCATGCTAGTAAGGGGTTGGACCCCCTTTTGCCTTCAGAACTGCCACAATTCTTCGTGGCAGAGATTCAACAAGGTGCTGGAAGCATTCCTCAGAGATTTTGGACCATATTGACATGATGGCATCACACAGTTGGCGCAGATTTGTCGGCTGCACATCCCTGATGCGAATCTCCCGTTCCACCACATCCCAAAGATGCTCTATTGGATTGAGATCTGGTGACTGAGGAGGCCATTTGAGTACAGTAAACTCATTGTCATGTTCAAGAAACCAATCTGAGATTATTTGAGCTTTATGACATGGCGCATTATCCTGCTGAAAGTAGCCATCAGATGTTGGGTACATTGTGGTCATAAAGGGATGGACATGGTCAGCAACAATACTCAGGTAGGCTGTGGTGTTGCAACGATGCTCAATTGGTACCAAGGGGCCCAAAGAGTGCCCAGAAAAAATTCCCCACACCATGACACCACCACCACCAGCCTGAACCGTTGATACAAGGCAGGATGGATCCATGCTTTCATGTTGTTTACGCCAAATTCTGACCCTACCATCCGAATGTCGCAGCAGAAATCGAGACTCATCAGACCAGGCAACGTTTTTCCAATCTTCTACTGTCCAATTTCGATGAGCTTGTGCAAATTGTAGCCTCAGTTTCCTGTTCTTAGCTGAGAGGAGTGGTACCCAGTGTGGTCTTCTGCTGCTGTAGCCCATCTGCCTCAAAGTTCGACGCACTGTGCGTTCAGAGATGCTCTTCTGCCTACATTGGTTGTAACGGGTGGCAATTTGAGTCACTGTTGCCTTTCTATCAGCTCGAACCAGTCTGCCCATTCTCCTCTGACCTCTGGCATCAACATGGCATTTCCGGCCACAGAACTGCCGCTCACTGGATTTTTTTTCTTTTTCGGACCATTCTCTGTAAACCCTAGAGATGGTTGTGCGTGAAAATCCCAGTAGATCATCAGTTTCTGAAATTCTCAGACCAGCCCTTCTGGCACCAACAATCATGCCACGTTCAAAGGCACTCAAATCACCTTTCTTCCCCATACTGATGCTCGGTTTGAACTGCAGGAGATTGTCTTGACCATGTCTACATGCCTAAATGCACTGAGTTGCCGCCATGTGATTGGCTGATTAGAAATTAAGTCTTAACACACAGTTGGACAGGTGTACCTAATAAAGTGGCCAGTGAGTGTATATACTACATGCATGCAACATACATACATACTACATATATACTACATGCATACAACATGCATACTACATATATACAACACATATACTACATATATACCAAATGCATGCAACATACATACATAATACTAGTGTTGAGCATTCCGATACTGCAAATATCGGGTATCGGCCGATATTCGCTGTATCGGAATTCCGATACTGAGTACCGATATTTTTTCAATATCGGATATCGGAATCGGAAGTTCCCATAATGCAAAGAGCCACTGCTGTGGCTCTGATTGGCTGCCGAAATGACGTCATCATGATGCGTGGTCTGTGCCGTCAGTTCGGGCCTTCCGGGGGGTCTATGCCGACCACCCGGGGTTCTGTTCCAGCCTGCCAGGGGTCTGTGCGGACTGCCGGGGGTCCGTACCGGCCTCCCGGGGGGCTGTACCGGCCTGCCGGTGGTCTGTGCCGACTGCCCGGGGGTCTGTGCCGACTGCCCTGGGGTCTGTGCGGACTGCCGGGGGTCTGTACCGGCCTGCCGGGGGGCTGTGCCGGCCTGCCGGTGGTCTGTACCGACTGTCCGGGGGTCTGTGCAGGCTGCGGGGGTCTGTACCGGCCTGCCGGTGGTCTGTACCGGCCTGCCGGGGGTCTGTACCGGCCTACCGGGGGGCTGTGCCGACTGTCTGGGGGTCTGTGCAGGCTGCGGGAGTCTGTACCGGCCTGCCGGGGGCTATGCCGGCATGTTGGTGGTCTGTACCGACTGTCCGGGGGTCTGAGCGGACTGCCGGGGGTCTGTACCGGCCTGCCGGTGGGCTGTGCCGGCCTGCCGGTGGTCTGTACCGACTGTCCGGGGGTCTGTGCAGGCTGCGGGGGTCTGTACCGGCCTGCCGGGGGGCTGTGCCGGCCTGCCGGTGGTCTGTACCGACTGTCCGGGGGTCTGAGCGGACTGCCGGGGGTCTGTACCGACCTGCCGGGGGGTTGTGCCGGCCTGCCGGGGGGCTGTGCCGACTGTCCGGGGGTCTGTGCAGGCTGCAGGGGTCTGTGCAGGCATCGTCCGATGGGACTACAAGTCCCATCGGGCGATGCCTGCTACCATGATGGTGATTGACACATTAGCCAATGATGGGACAGCAGTAGTCCCATCATCCGGCGTATGTGTTGAATGTAAAAAAAAAAAAAAATACATACTACATGCTACATACATACTACATACATGCTACATACATACTACATGCATGCAACACACATACATACTACATATATACCACATGCATGCAACATGCATACTAAATATATACCACATATATACTACATGCATGCAACATACATACAACATATATACTACATGCATGCAACATGCATACTACATATATACTACATGCATGCAACATACATACATATTACATATATACTACATGCATACAACATGCATACTACATATATACAACACATATACTACATATATACCAAATGCATGCAACATACATACATAATACTAGTGTTGAGCATTCCGATACTGCAAATATCGGGTATCGGCCGATATTCGCTGTATCGGAATTCCGATACTGAGTACCGATATTTTTTCAATATCGGATATCGGAATCGGAAGTTCCCATAATGCAAAGAGCCACTGCTGTGGCTCTGATTGGCTGCCGAAATGACGTCATCATGATGCGTGGTCTGTGCCGTCAGTTCGGGCCTTCCGGGGGGTCTATGCCGACTGCCTGGGGGTCTGTACCGGCCTGCCGGGGGGCTGTGCCGGCCTGCCGGGGGGCTGTGCCGACTGTCCGGGGGTCTGTGCAGGCTGCGGGGGTCTGTGCAGGCATCGTCCGATGGGACTACAAGTCCCATCGGGCGATGCCTGCTACCATGATGGTGATTGACACATTAGCCAATGATGGGACAGTAGTAGTCCCATCATCCGGCCTATGTGTTGAATGTAAAAAAAAAAAAATACATACTACATACATACTACATGCTACATACATACTAAATACATGCTACATACATACTACATGCATGCTACATACATACATACTACATATATACCACATGCATGCAACATGCATACTACATATATACTACATGCATGCAACATACATATATACTACATGCAACATGCATACTACATACATACTACATGCATGCAACATATATACCACATATATACTACATGCATGCAACATACATACAACATATATACTACATGCATGTAACCTGCATACTACATATATACTACATGCATGCAACATACATATATACTACATGCAACATGCATACTACATATATACTACATGCATGCAACATACATACTGCATATATATCACATGCATGCAACATGCATACTACATATATACCACATATATACTACATGCATGCAACATATATGCTACATATATACCACATATATACTACATGCATGCAACATACATATATAATACATATATACCACATGCAACATACATACTACATATATACCACATGCATGCAACATGCATACTACATATACTACATATATACTACATGCATGCAACATACATATATACTACATGCATGCAACATACATACTACATATATACCACATGCATGCAACATGCATACTACATATATACTACATATATACTACATGCATGCAACATACATATATACTACATACAATACATTCATACAATACATACATATAGACATACAATACATATAACATAGAGTACATACTCACCATCACTTGTCACTTTGATCCCCGAAGCCATTCTCATCTATGGAATAAATATTAAAATAACAAAGCACCAATATACTTACCCCTGATCGGTACAGACCACCGGCAGGCCGGCACAGCCCCCCGCAGGCAGGTACAAACCCCCGGCAGTCCGCTCAGACCCCCAGACAGTCGGTACAGACCACCGGCAGGCCGGCACAGCCCCTCGGCAGGCCGGTACAGACCCCCACAGCCTGCACAGAACCCCGGACAGTCGGCACAGCCCCCCGGCAGGCCGGCACAGCCCCCCGACAGGCCGGTACAGACCCCCGGCAGTCCGCTCAGACCTCCGGAGAGTCGGTACAGACCACCTGCAGGCCGGCACAGCCCCCCGGCAGGCTGGTACAGACCCCCGCAGCCTGCACAGACCCCGGGACAGTCGGTACAGCCCCCGGCAGGCCGGTACAGCCCCCCCGGCAGGCCGGTACAGACCCCCGGCAGTCGGCACAGACCCCCGGGCAGTCGGCACAGACCCCCGGGCAGTCGGCACAGACCCCTGGCAGGCCGGTACAGAGCCCCGGGCAGTCGGCACAGACCCCCGGCAGGCCGGTACAGACCCCCGGGCAGTCGGCATAGACCCCCCCGGTAGGCCCGAACTGACGGCGCATCATGATGCGCACAGACCGCGCATCATGATGATGTCATTTCGGCAGCCAATCAGAGCCACAGCAGTGGCTCTTTGCATTATGGGAACTTCCGATTCCGATATCCGATATTGAAAAATATCGGTTCTCGGTATCGGAATTCCGATACAGCGAATATCGGCAGATGCCCGATATTTGCAGTATCGGAATGCTCAACACTAGTAGTATGTATGTATGTATGTTGCATGCATGTGGTATATATGTAGTATGCATGTAGTATATATGTAGTATGCATGTTGCATGCATGTGGTATATATGTAGTATGTATGTATGTTGCATGCATGTAGTATATATGTAGTATGCATGTTGCATGTAGTATATATGTATGTTACATGCATGTAGTATATATGTAGTATGTATGTTGCATGTAGTATATATGTTGTATATACTGTATGCATGTTGCATGCATGTAGTATATATGTTGTATGTTGCATGCATGTAGTATATATGTGGTATGCATGTTGCATGTAGTATATATGTAGTATGCATGTTGCATGCATGTGGTATATATGTAGTATGTATGTTGCATGCATGTAGTATGTATGTAGTATGTATGTAGCATGTAGTATGTATGTAGTATGTATTTTTTTTTTTTTTTTGTACATTCAACACATTAGCTGGATGATGGGACTACTACTGTCCCATCATTGGCTATTGTGTCAATCACCGTCATGGTAGCAGGCATCGCCCGATGGGACTTGTAGTCCCATCGGACAATCCTGCACAGACCCCCGCAGCCTGCTCAGACCCCCGGACAGTCGGTATAGACCACCGGCAGGCTGGCACAGCCCCCCAGCAGGCCGGTACAGACCCCCACAGCCTGCACAGCCCCCCGGCAGGCCGGTACAGACCCCCGGCAGCCTGCTCACCTGCTCAGACCCCTGAACAGTCGGTACAGACCACCGGCAGGCCGGCACAGCCCCTCAGCAGGCCGGTACAGACCCCCGCAGCCTGCATAGACCCCCGGACAGTCGGCACAGACCCCCGGCAGTCCGCACAGACCCCCGGGCAGTCGGCACAGACCCCCGGCAGGCCGGTACAGAGCCCCGGGCAGTCGGCATAGATCCCCCGGAAGGCCCGAACTGACGGCACATCATGATGCGCACAGACCGCGCATCATGATGACGTCATTTCGGCAGCCAATCGGAGCCACAGCAGTGGCTCTTTGCATTATGGGAACTTCCGATTCCGATATCCGATATTGAAAAAATATCGGTACTCGGTATCGAAATTCCGATACAGCGAATATCGGCCGATACCCGATATTTGCAGTATCGGAATACTCAACACTAGTAGTATGTATGTATGTTGCATGCATGTGGTATATATGTAGTATGCATGTAGTATATATGTAGTATGTATGTTGCATGTAGTATATATGTAGTATATATGTATGTTGCATGCATGTAGTATATATGTGGTATATATGTAGTATGCATGTTGCATGCATGTGGTATATATGTAGTATGTATGTTGCATGCATGTAGTATATATGTAGTATGCATGTTGCATGTAGTATATATGTATGTTGCATGCATGTAGTATATAGTATGCATGTATGTTGCATGCATGTAGTATATATGTTGTATGTATGATGCATGCATGTAGTATTTATGTAGTATTCATGTTGCATGTATGTAGTATGTATGTAGTATGTATTTTTTTTTTTTTTTGGACATTCAACACATTAGCCGGATGATGGGACTACTACTGTCCCATCATTGGCTAATGTGTCAATCACCGTCATGGTAGCAGGCATCGCCCGATGGAACTTGTAGTCCCATCGGACGATGCCTGCACAGACCCCCGCAGCCTGCACAGACCCCCGGACAGTCGGCACAGCCCCCCGGCAGGCCGGCACAACCCCCCGGCAGGCCGGTACAGACCCCCGGCAGTTGGCACAGCCCCCCCGGCAGGCCGGTACAGACCCCCGCAGCCTGCACAGACCCCCGGACAGTCGGTACAGACCACCGGCAGGCCGGCACAGCCCCCCGGACAGTCGGTACAGACCACCGGCAGGTCGGCACAGCCCCCCGGCAGGCCGGTACAGACCCCCGCAGCCTGCACAGCCCCCCGGACAGTCGGTACAGCTCCCCGGCAGGCCGGCACAGCCCCCCGGCAGGCCGGTACAGACCCCCGGCAGTCGGCACAGACCCCCGGGCAGTCGGCACAGACCCCCGAAAGGTCCGTACACCCCCCCGAGAGGCTGTACAAGGACAGGAAAGGGTTTTTCTAATTCCGATACCAGAAGTCTCATAGACTTGAATGGGACTTCCGGTATCGGAATCGGATGGTATCGCTCAACACTAGTCAGCACGCATTAAGCAAAGCATCGCATTAGCTAAGCGTCTAGACAGTTACTCCAAGACAAGGAATTAACATCTCTCTTCACACAGGTAACCATATTATTCAACTTCTGATCTACACCAGCCTGCATGCATCTCCATTCAATGTTAGCAAGCAGTGTGAATGGTAACCATATTATTCAACTTCTGATCTGCAGCAGCCTGCATGTATCTCCATTCAATGTTAGCAAGCAGTGTGAATGGTAACCATATTATTCAACTTCTGATTTGCACCAGCCTGCATGTATCTCCATTCAATGTTAGGGTACCGTCACATTTAGCGATGCACCAGCGATCCCGACATTGATACGACCCGGTCAGGATTGCTAGTGCATCGCTAAATGGTCACTAGTGAGCTGCCAAACAGGCAGATCTCACCAGCGACATAGCAGCGGTCGGCGGTCGTTACTTACCTGTCAGACACGGCAATGAAGATGTCCTCCCGCCCGCGTCCACGCATCGCTCATCGGCACCAGCAGGAAGCGGCCGACGAGAAACGGACCCGGACTTTCTTGCGCGATCAGCGATAACCAGCAGGGGAGCCAGTCGGAGGTAAGTATCACACATAGCGATATCGCTAGCAATATCGCTGCTGCGTCACAAAATCGGTGACGCTTTAGCGATATTGCTAGCGATATCGCTATGTGTAAAGCCCCCTTAACTCTAAGGGGCACGCAAGTGAGGGGTCAGCACGCATTAAGCAAAGCATCGCATTAGCTAAGCATCTAGCAAGACAGTTACTCTATGACAGTTAGTCAGTACAGGAGTCAGGTAACCCAAGCTTTGCTGTCTTTTTAGCCATGTGCTTTATTTTTATCCTCCTGTGTTCCCTTGCCATCCACATTCACCGCCCCATCCCTCCCCAATCACCACTCATACACATCAGCCCCTCTATACTTTCCTCTCCCATGTACAGCTCCCATGCACTTCTCACCTTCCTGAAAAAACTCAGCCCATCTTGCCCAAACACATTCACCAAAAAAGCTGCTAACATTTCAAATAACTACTTGCTCTTTATGTTCTTACTCCTACTGATTTCAGGGGCCATCTCCCCCAACCCTGGTCCACCATCCTCCAACCTCAACCCCTACCCTACCCCATATCAAAACCAAAATAATCTAATTAATATTACTTGCACTCCTTCATCTCCTTCTTTCAATTGTGCCCTCTGGAATCCACGGTCTGATTGTAACAAGCTTCCTTTCCGGCATAACTACTTTCTGAACAACTCTTTTAATCTGTTGGCCCTCACTGAAAACTGGATTCAGGATTATGACACTGTCTCTCCTGCTGCCATTTCCTATGGTGGCTTACAATTCAGTCATTCCCCGAGACCCACAAACAGACCTGGTGATGGAGTCGGCATACTCCTGTCCCCACAATGAACTTTCCAGGTCATCCCCCCAGTTCCATCACTCTCATTCCCTTCTTTTGAGGTCCACTCCATCAGGCTCTTCCGTTCCCTCTCCCTCAGAGTAGCGGTCATATAGCGGCCCCCAGGCTCACCCACCCACTTCCTTGACCACTTTTCAGCCTGGCTGTCGCACTTCATGTCCTCAGAACTACCAACTCTTATCCTGGGAGACTTCAACATCCCCATTGACAGCCCAACTTCCACATCTGCATCCCAGCTTCTATCACTAACCACCTCTCTTGGCCTCTCACAGCTCTCAACCTCTGAGATGCACAAAGACGGTAACACCCTTGACCTGGTCTTTGTCCGGCTTTGTTCAATCTCCTACCTAAATAACTCACGGCTTCCCCTCTCTGACCACAACATTCTCTCCTTCACGCTCACAAATTCTCGCCCACTCCAGCACACTCCTATCTATCACACATTCAGAAATCTACAAGCCATTTGTCATGATCCCAGTGCAGGTTTTTGAGCTGCACACCGGGGGTTAATGTCTGGAGCTCTGTGCAGGTTTTGACCTGCACACTTGGGGTTAATGATTGTGGCCTCTTTCTGGTTCTGGGAGAGCTTCATAAACCCCTGGGTAGCTTCAATCCCTGCCAGTTATACTTTTGCCTTTGGCCTAGTGTGCTGACCCCCGTGTGCCTGTTTGTTGCTATAGCTTGTTTATATGGTTCTGACCTGGCTCTGTTTCCCGTTGTGAGTTTGCCTGTTGATTTTGTACTGCGTTATTATCTGTGTATGACTCATTGCCTGTGACCTGACTACTCTCTGCTCACCCCTCTTGTACCTTGCAGCTATCTGTGTATGACTCATTGCCTGTGACCTGACTACTCTCTGCTCGCCCCTCTGGTACCTTGCAGCTATCTCTGTGTGTGACTCATTGGCTACGTCCTGACTATTCTCCCTGTCTATGCCCCTTGGTAACTTTGTCTCGCAGTTACTCTGCTAGGAATTGTCTTGCAGCTCCTAGCTCTGTGGCGTTTAGGCCACGCCTCTAGCAGTCACGTGCTTCAGGTCCTGCGGCTCTGAAGTACGCATCTATTCGGTTGCTGTCCGCTCCACAGGTAGCTTTGAGCACGCTTTCGCTTTACTCAGGACACGCACACTGGCTCCGTGAGCAAGTTCAGTGCGGTGTCTCTGACATTATAACTGGCCTACAATTTTTTTTTCTCTCCTCACTTCTGCAGCATGGACCCAATGTGTGCTTTATCTGAGCAGGTGAAAAGCTTGACTCAGTCACTGCAGAAGCTTAGTTTGGAACACCAAGCTCTGGCCCAGTCCCAATGGCGGGTTGAGGACTCAGTTCAGGGGGTACTTTCCGCAGGCTTCCAGCAGGTGGGGAATAGAGATGTCATTTTAGTCCCACCTGAATCCCCGGTTAAATTGCCAGATATATTTTCTGGTAACAAGGATGATTTCAGGGCATTTAAGGAGGGCTGTAAGCTTTTTTTTTACTTTGAGACCCTGCTCCTCTGGTGATGAGAAACAGAGGGTGGGGGTGGTGATGTCCCTGCTTAGGGGGTCCCCACAAGCCTGGGCATTCTCGCTTTCCTCTTCTGCTCCTGAGAGAATGTCTGTGGATGCATTTTTTGAAGCCTTAGGGCTTATTTATGATTAGCCTGATAGAGTGCGGTTGGCTGAGGACAAAGTGATGAGTGTCTGTCAGGGGGAGCACTCGGCCGAATGGTTCTCTACTGAATTCAGACGTTGGGCAGCGGTGATTTCCTGGAGTGATGCCGCCCTTCGGGGGATGTTCCACAGAGGCCTGTGTGAACGTCTGAAGGATGCTTTGGCACTCCATCCTCCGCCTGACTCCCTGGAGGATGCCATGGTCCAAGCGGTTCGCATGGATCGCAGGCTGCGGGCTAGAGGCATTATGCAACGGGAAACACCCTTATTCTTCAGTGGAGATGAGACCCAGACTCTTCCTATGGCTATGGAGGTGAGCGCTGTCACCTGTGAGGGAAAGGAAAGAAGACGCCGCCGGGAAAAGCAGTTGTGCTTCTATTGTGGGAAATCTGGACATTGGAAGAAGGACTGCCCCTCCTGTCCGTCATCCTCCAAGATGGCGGGAAACGACTAGGTCTGGGTAGTAATCGAGGAGGCTACCCAGACCTTCAGGTACAATTTTCCTCATGTGCAAAAATGGTGCTGCAGGTGGAACTGGAACTTGGTTATGGTCCTGTTCAGACTACTGCTTTTATTGACTGCGGTTCGCCTGTGAACCTGATTGATACCAAGGTTATGACTCTTAATAAGATAGGGACAGTCAGGCTTCACGATCTTGTTAAACTTGAGGCAATTGACTCATCTCCTCTTACCCAAGACGGTATCTGTTGCAGGTCTGAACTTTTTTCTCTAAAAGTGGGTTCCACTCATGTGGAGAAACTAAGTTGTCTTGTGCTAGATAACTTGCCTGCAGGACTGGTACTGGGGATGCCTTGGCTTCAACGCCATAATCCTACCATTGATTGGGTTACAGGGGAAATCACTCAATGGGGATGCAATAATAAATGTGGTAACCGGGGACATCTTGTTAACACTGTTAAATCCGTGTCTGTGTCGTCTGTCGATCTGAAAGGTATTCCGGAGTACCTGAAAGATTTCGAAGACGTTTTTTCCGAAAGTGAGGCTGAGGCGCTGCCACCACATAGACCCTATGATTGTGCCATTGATTTAGTACCCGGAGCCAAGTTACCTAAGGCTCGATTGTTCAATTTGTCTGGGCCTGAGCGCCAAGCCATGAAGGAGTACATAGCTGAGAGTCTCCGCAAAGGGCATATCGGGCCTTCTGTGTCACCTGTGGCAGCAGGGTTCTTCTTTGTGAAGAAAAAAGATGGTGGTTTGCGGCCGTGCCTCGACTTTCGGGAACTGAACAAGATAACGGTTAGGAACTCTTACCCACTTCCCCTCATCCCAGACTTATGTAACCAGTTAGCTGGGCCCAATGGTTCTCCAAGTTAGATCTGCGGGGGGCCTACAATCTGATAAGGGTTCGGGAAGGGGACGAGTGGAAAATGGCATTCCTCACATCAGAAGGACTCTTTGAGAACCTGGTAATGCCATTTGGGTTAACTAATGCACCTGCTATTTTCCAAAATTTCATCAATGTTGTGTTTTCTGATCTGATAGGCCATTTTGTTATTATTTATTTGGATGATATTTTGGTGTATTCCCCGGACAGTCAATCTCACTTGCAACATCTAAAGACAGTTCTCCAGAGACTCAGGGAGAACCAATTGTTCGCCAAATTGGAAAAATGTTCGTTTTTTGTACAGGAGCTGTCTTTTTTGGGGTTGATTGTGTCCTGTGAGGGGTTTCGTATGGATCCTAAGAAGGTGCTGGCGATCGCTGACTGGGTTCAGCCTCGAGATCTCAAGGGGCTCCAGCGCTTCTTAGGATTTGCGAACTATTACCGGAGATTCATTAAAGGTTTCTCACAAGTGGTGAAACCACTCACGGATCTTACCCAGAAGGGAGCTGATGTAAAAAATTGGTCTGTACTCGCTAAGGAATCCTTCTCAGCGATTAAGAAATGTTTTATGTCTGCCCCGGTGTTGGTGCAACCTGACCCGTCCAAACCATTCATTGTGGAGGTGGATGCTTCTGAAGTGGGAGTGGGGGCTGTGCTGTCCCAGGGTCCAGCCACCCTTACCAATCTCAAACCCTGTGCCTTCTTCTCCAAGAAGTTCTCTTCAGCTGAGAAAAACTATGATGTAGGCAATAGAGAACTTCTTGCGGTCAAGCTGGCGTTTGAGGAATGGAGGCACTTTTTGGAAGGGGCGGCTTACTCTATCACGGTTGTCACGGATCACAAAAATTTGGCATACCTTGAATCTGCTAATAGGCTTACTCCTAGACAGGCCCGTTGGTCACTTTTTTTTTCACAATTTCAGTTCTCAATTACTTTTCGACCGGGGTCCAAAAATGTTAAAGCGGATGCCCTGTCCAGAAGTTTTGATCCAGTGTCTCCCCCTGAGCCGCCGTCCTCCATTCTTCCCCCAGGGGTGGTAGTGGTGGGGGTCTCAACTGAGTTGGAACAAGAAATCCTAAGGGCTCAGGCCCTAGCTCCGGCAACCAGGCCAAGCGATAAACTGTTTGTTCCAGATTCATTGCGGCCTAGACTTCTGCAGGAGTTTCATGATTCTAGGCTGAGTGCTCATCCAGGTATCATGGCCACTAGAGAGGCAGTAGCAAGGGGTTTTTGGTGGCCTTCATTAAGGTCCGATGTCAAGGAATTTGTTTCTGCTTGTGGCATATGTGCCCGTTCCAAAAGCTCACATAACCGACCGGCTGGGGAACACATACCTTTACCGGTTCCTGATAGGCCATGGACTCATCTTTCCATGGATTTTATTACCGGCCTTCCACCTTCCAGGGGCAATACCGTGATCTGGGTGGTGGTGGATAGGTTTTCTAAACAGGCCCATTTCATTTCCTTGGCAGCATTACCTTCAGCAGAAACATTGTCAAGGTTGTTTGTGCAGCATGTGGTCCGATTGCATGGGGTACCCCTGAATGTTGTGTCTGACAGAGGTGTGCAGTTTGTGGCCAAATTTTGGAGGGCGTTCTGTATGAAATTGGGCATCTCACTCTCCTTCTCGTCGGCATATCACCCGGAGAGCAATGGTCAGACAGAACGCACCAATCAATCCCTGGAACAAATTCTCAGGTGTCTGACCTGCGCCAGACAGGAGGATTGGTGTGATGCGTTACCGTTGGCTGAATTCGCTTTTAACAGCCGGGTGAGTCAGTCCACCAACATGTCCCCATTCCTGATTAACTATGGCTTTAATCCGCATTTTGGGGAGTTTTTTCGGGTGGATTCCGGTTGTCCAGGAGCAGAGGGGTCCGTTCAACGGTTAAAAAACCTCTGGGCTGAAGTCCAGCGTAATATCTCTCGGGCCCAGGGGAGATACAAATATTTTGCGGACAAAAAGAGAGCCTCGGGAGACATGTTTCAGGTGGGAGAGAAGGTTTGGCTCTCCACGCGTAACATCAACTTAAAGGTACCATCAGTTAAGTTGGGACCAAAGTTCATTGGTCCGTACGAGATTATGGAGATAGTCAACCCTGTGGCATATAGGTTGCGTCTCCCCGCCTCCTTAAAAATATCTAATGTGTTCCATAAGTCTCTGTTGAAACTAGCAGGATCTGTCAACGAGAACTCTGAGACTGTTGTTCCTCCAGTGGTGGTGGAGGGTCAATTGGAGTATGAGGTCGGACATATTGTGAACTCTCGGCGGGTGCGCCGCTCTTTGCAGTACCTGGTCCACTGGAAGGGATATGGACCAGAAGAGCGCTCATGGGTCCCTGCTCGCTCGGTACATGCAGATCGCCTGGTTCAGGCGTTCCATGCCAAGTACCCGGGGAAGCCTGGGGGTCCAGAGGCCCCCCCGTTGAGAGGGGGGTACTGTCATGATCCCAGTGCAGGTTTTTGAGCTGCACACACCGGGGGTTAATGTCTGGAGCTCTGTGCAGGGTTTGACCTGCACACTTGGGGTTAATGATTGTGGCCTCTTTCTGGTTCTGGGAGAGCTTCATAAACCCCTGGGTAGCTTCAATCCCTGCCAGTTATACTTTTGCCTTTGGCCTAGTGTGCTGATCCCCGTGTGCCTGTTTGTTGCTATAGCTTGTTTATATGGTTCTGACCCGGCTCTGTTTCCCGTTGTGAGTTTGCCTGTTGATTTTGTACTGCGTTATTATCTGTGTATGACTCATTGCCTGTGACCTGACTACTCTCTGCTCGCCCCTCTTGTACCTTGCAGCTATCTGTGTATGACTCATTGCCTGTGACTTGACTACTCTCTGCTCGCCCCTCTGGTACCTTGCAGCTATCTCTGTGTGTGACTCATTGGCTACGTCCTGACTATTCTCCCTGTCTATGCCCCTTGGTAACTTTGTCTCGCA
This sequence comes from Dendrobates tinctorius, assembly GCF_039654945.1. Classification (NCBI taxonomy): domain Eukaryota; kingdom Metazoa; phylum Chordata; class Amphibia; order Anura; family Dendrobatidae; genus Dendrobates; species Dendrobates tinctorius. Next base: position 9,573,382 of record NW_027361795.1, on the reverse strand, counting down.
GTTACTCTGCTAGGAATTGTCTTGCAGCTCCTAGCTCTGTGGAGTTTAGGCCACGCCTCTAGCAGTCACATGCTTCAGGTCCTGCGGCTCTGAAGTACGCATCTATTCGGTTGCTGTCCACTCCACAGGTAGCTTTGAGCACGCTTTCGCTTTACTCAGGACACGCACACTGGCTCCGTGAGCAAGTTCAGTGCGGTGTCTCTGACACCATTAACCCTCAGACACTTTCAGACTCCCTACAATCTTCCCTGTCCCCAATCTCCTCTTTTTCCTATCCTTATCTGGCTGTTCATCACTACAACAACACTCTTACAACCACCCTTGACCAGGTAGCACCCCTCACCCTCAGAACCTCCAAACACAGAGTAAAACAGCCCTGGCTCACATCGCAAACTCAATTTCTCCAGCGATGCTCTACTAGTGCTGAACGCCGATGGAGAAAAACCCGCACACCAGAAGACTTCATCCACTTCAAATTTATGCCAAGAACCTACAACTCTGCCCATCACCTCGCCAAACAGACCTACTTCACCACCCTGATCTCTTCACTAGCCAACAACCCCAAGAAACTTTTTGACACCATTCACTCCCTCCTCAGGCCAAAAGCACAAGCTCCTATCTCAGACATTTGTGCAAATGACCTGGCCTCCCATTTTATAGAGAAAATAGATAATATCCATCAGGAAATCCACTCCCAACCACCAAGTGCTGTGACTCCCATCCCTACCTGCATTTCCCCTGGCTCACTTTCCACATTTGATCCCATCACAGAAGAAAAAGTCTCCAGACTCCTCTCTCCTTCTAGCCCAACTACATGCACTACCGACCCCATTCCCTCACAACTCCTCCAGTCTCTCTCTCCAGTCATCACAACTCACCTGACTACAATCTTTAATCTCTTCCTCTCCTCAGGCATCTTCCCATCCTCCTTCAAACACTCTATCATTACTCCATTACTAAAGAAACCTGCTCTCGACCCATCCTGCACAAACAACTACAGACCAGTCTCCAATCTCCCCTTTATCTCTAAACTCTTGGAGCGCCTAGTATACTGCCGCCTTACCCGTTACCTCTCCACTCACTCCCTCCTAGACCCTTCACAGTCTGGCTTCCGACCCCTACATTCGACTGAAACTGCACTCATCAAAGTGACCAATGACCTTCTGACAGCAAAATGTAACGGTGAACACTCTGTGCTCATTCTTCTCGACCTTTCTGCAGCTTTCGACACTGTTGACCACCGTCTCCTACTCCATAGGCTCCAGTCACTAGGCATTAAGGACATCACTCTCTCTTGGTTCTCTTTCTATCTCTCTGACTGCTCCTTCAGTGTTTTGTTCGCTGGCTCCACGTCATCTCCTCTTCCTCTTGCTGTCGGGGTACCTCAGGGCTCAGTCCTTGGCCCCCTTCTCTTCTCTCTCTACACGGCCCCAATTGGACAGACCATCAGCAGATTTGGCTTTCAGTACCATCTTTATGCTGATGGTACACAACTATATGCATCATCCCCTGGCCTTACCCCCGCTGTACTACAGAACGCTAGTGACTGTCTGTCCGCAGTCTCCAACGTAATGTCCACTCTCTATCTGAAACTTAACCTCTCAAAAACTGAACTTCTTCTGCTCCCGCCATCTACTAACCTCCCTAAATCTGACATTTCCCTCTCCGTGGGTGGCACCATAATAACACCCCGGCAGCAGGCACGCTGTCTGAGTGTTATCTTTGACACAAACCTCTCCTTCACATCCCATATACAATGTCTTGCCCGCTCTTGCCGCCTACACCTAAAGAACATCTCCAGAATTTGCCATTTTCTCACCATGGAAACAACAAAAACCCTCACTGTCGCATTGATCCACTCCCGCCTGGACTACTGCAATGCTCTATTAATTGGCCTCCCCACAACTCGACTTTCCCCTCTCCAGTCCATACTTAATGCAGCAGCTTGGGTCATCCATCTGGCTAATCGGTACTTGGACGCGTCCGCTCTTTGCCAATTGTTACACTGGCTGCCCATTCATTATAGGATCCAATTCAAAGTACTTGTTCTCACCCACAAAGCTCTCCACAGTGCGGCACCCCCCTACATCTCCCTCATTTCTGTCTATCGGCCTAGCCGACTGCTGCGCTCTGCAAAAGACTTTCGACTAACCTCTGCACTAATCCGCACCTCCCACTCCCGACTCTAAGACTTCTCCTGCGCTGCGCCAATCCTCTGGAATGCTCTATCCCAAGAAATTAGGACTATCCACAATTTGCACAGTTTTAGGCGCTCTCTCAAAACACATCTATTCAGAGCAGCCTATCACGTTCACTAATCAAAGTCATTTTATGTGCAAGTGTGAATATGTAGCCCATTCACTATCTGTATCCCCCACCTTCTCAAGATGGCTGGACCATCATTGTAAATACATCATTGTAAATACACACCTGTACTTTGTATCTCCGCCACCTCATTGTAGATTGTAAGCTCTCAAGAGCAGGGTCGTCTTATTTTACTTTAATTATTGTATTGTTAACGTTGTTACTTATGACTTGTGTTTTGAAACTGTTAAACTGTAAAGCTCTGCGGCATATGTTGGTGCTATATAAATAAAGATTATTATTATTATTATTATTATTACACTTCTGATACAGTTTCGTATATCTGCTTGTTGGATTACGGTCAAATACATACTGGGAGAGCGTCACTGACTAACAAAATATATACGTAGATTTAATTTTTTTAATACACCTTACACAACTGGACGCTCCTCATACAGTACCATGTATCTGCTGGTATTTTTGGTACATTTTCCCAAACATGAGGAAGTATGGTGGAAGAGGCCGCGGACGTGGGCAGGGGGGCGCAGCTGGTAATGATGGTGGTGGTGCATCGGCTGGTTCTGGCAAAAGCACAATAGCAGCTAAGGCAGGAGATGTTGAGCCTGCATCATCGTCTGGCCCAAGAAGGCCTGTAAGGTTCCCTTTTCTTGGAGTAGGAAAACAGCTTTTAAAGCCGGAGCATCAGGAACAGGTTTTGGCGTACATTGCCGAAACAGCCACCAGCTCTATTGCCTCCTCTTCTGAACGGTCGAAACCTGCAAGCACGGAGTCATCAGTGCAGGGTTCTGGTCAGGAAAAACACCTTTCCTTGCGTCCTTAACCCCCACCAAAAGTTAAGGATGCAGCAGCCCACACTTCAGATTACTCTATGGAGCTCTTTTCACATACCATGCCTGGGTTATCCAGTCAAATCCTGAATTCCCCAGTCCAAGATGAATCTGACATGGAGTGCACTGATGCACAGCCACTGCTAGATGATTCTGCTGGTACGTTGACCCAGAGCACTACCATGCCCTCGTAGTCTACTGAGGAAGAATCTGACCCTGATGAAACTCAGGTGTCCCTTACCGCATACTATACCACCTTACATGGTGACACAGAGGAAGGTAAAGAGGAAGGTGCAGATGACTTTGAAGAGGAGGTGATGGATGACCCAGTTCTTGACCTGGATTGGCATCCATTGGGGAGGAGGGTGGCGCTGGCAATAGTTCAGATAAGGAGAGGGATCCGCAGCAGGCATTGACATCGCAGAAGCGGTTATCTGGCAGGCCCGTAGCTGTGCAAAAACGTGGACCAAAAACTAAAAGAGTTGCAGGACAGCTTGGCCAGACGGTCAACTTAGCACAGCGTGCAAGGCCAGAAAATGTATACCATAGTAGGAAGAGTGCAGTGTGGCACTTCTTTGTCCAAAATCCTACTGATGAGACAAAGGTTACCTGTAAGAAGTGCGGAAGGACCTTTAGCCGAGGTAAACAACTCAGAAATTTGAATACCAGTTGCATGCTTAGACATTTAATCAACATGCACTTGCAAGCGTGGATGGACTACAAAACCTCAGGTAGCACATGTGCACCTGCTCCGACTGAAGGTAGCCAGCAACGCTCCATCGCTTCCCCCACCGCCACCGTTAAGCACACCACCAGCACTAAATGTTGAGGTGTCATCGCAAGGCCAAAGCACTCAGGGAATCACAATGGTTTTGCAACACAACACTGAATCTAGGCCATCACCACCAATACCATCACCAACCCCCTCTCACTCCGTCCAGTCCACTGCTACTTCCCCCATATGCAGCTCTCCAGTCCAGCTCACCCTACCAGACACTCTGAGTAGGACAAGAAAGTACTCATCCTCTCATCCGCGTACACTGTGTTTGAACGCCTACATTGCCAAACTAATCTCATTAGACATTATGGCCTACACAGTCCCACGTTATGACCTACCCAGTCAGCACTTCTTTTCTCAAAAAGCCATCCCAGCCCTCCACCTGCATGTGAAAGACCGCATTGTCCATGCACTCAAGCAATCAGTGAGTGGAAAGGTGCACCTCACAACAGATGCATGGTCCAGTAGGCATGGCCAGGGCCGTTACATGTCCATCAATGCGCACTGGGTTAATGTGGTGGATGCAGGGTCTACAGGGGCAGCGGCGGTGGGACAGTGCTGCCTAGCCCACGGTATAGGAAACAGTTGGCTGTAGGCTTTCGACCCTCCTCCTCCGTAAGCGAAAGCTCGTCCACAGAGCGCAGTTGCACGAGCACTCCATCTGTAGCTGGCAGTGTTGCACACGAGGTGTCCCACTATCGAACAGCTAGTGGTAAGCATCAGTAGGCTGTGTTAAAGATGATGTCTTTGGGCGACAACAGACACACCGCGGAGGTACTGGCCGACTACTTGCAGCGACAAAATGAGTCATGGCTGGGCACTCTACATCTTGAGCCAGGCAAGGTAGTTAGTGATAACGGCCGTAATTTTGTGGCAGCCATAGCCCGTGCAAAACTCACACATATATCTTGCCTGGCTCACACTTTGAACCTGGTGGTGCAGTGCTTCCTTAATAATTATCCAGAGTTAACATCCCTGCTCCATAAGGTGCGAAGACTGTGCTCGCACATCTGTCGCTCAAATGTCCACTCCGCTCGCATGCAGAAGCTGCAGTGATTGCTCCACCTCCCCAAGCACCGCCTGATCATAGATGTTGCAACAAAGTGGAACTCCATCCTGCACATGGTTGAGAGGCTGTGCGAACAGAAGCAGGCTGTAATGCATTTGTGGGAGGATACATGGGCAGGCAGTTTGAGGGAAGACATGGAATTGTTGCGTGTGCAGTGGTCTAAGCTGAAAGACCTCTGTAAAAGTCCTTCAGTGTTTTGAGGAATGCACACGGCTGGTAAGCGCAGACGACGCCATCATAAGCATGAGCATCCCACTTATGCGTCTGCTCATGCAAAGTTTGACGCACATTAAGGAGCTGGCGTCTGCAACAGAGGAGGAACAGGAGGAGGAGGAGGGAAGCCTTGTTGACACTCATTGTCTGGTCAGGGAACTGTCCTGGACGAGGTGGAGGAAGAAGAGGAAGAGGAGGAGGATGAAGGGGATGATTATTTTGGGCAGGAGGATGCTTTTCAGGGGGCAAGAGAAAATGATGGCGTTTCAAGGTCAGGTACAGTGTTTGTGCGTGACTGTAAGGATGTGGATTTGCCAGAAAGTGCTCCTCCACCCAGCAATGGCAGTGCATTACTGACACCTGGAACATTGGCCCACATGGGCGATTATGCCTTGCGGATCCTAAAAAGAGACCCCCGCATTGCCAAAATGATGAAGGATGACAACTAATGGCTGGCCAGCATCCTCGATCCATGCTACAAAGGCAAATTACACAACATCATGCCACAGGAGAACCTAGAGATAATATTGGCTAACAAACAAGCAACTCTGGTAAACCGTTTGAGGCTTTCCCAGCACACAGCAGCGGTGCTGGTTCTCCCACGAGCCGTAGTGGGCACAATGGAAGAGGTGTTCGTGGTGCACACAGCCGAAGTGACGTTGGAGACAGGGGTTTAATGACCATATTGCGGAATGATTTCTCAAGTACCGCTCACACGACTGCTAATACTGCATCGATTACAAGTGACAGGAGACAGCAGTTGTCAACTATGGTTACAAACTACTTCTCCTCCCATATCGATGTTCTCCCTCAAAGGTCATTCCCCTTTGACTATTGGGCCTCTAAACTGGACACCTGGCCTGAATTGGCACGCTATGCCTTACAGGAGCTCGCTTGCCCTGCTGCTAGTGTGTTATCTGAAAGAGTCTTCAGTGCTGCTGAATCAATCCTGACAGAAAAAAGGACCCGTCTGTCGACCCAAAATGTTGATGATCTAACCTTCATTAAAATGAACCATGCATGGGTTTCAAAGGATTTTGTCCCACCTTCCCCTGATGAAACATAGGTTGCCAGAAAACTGCCTCGCTTTTGTCCTCCTCTTCCTCGGACTTGCCCAATTCAGCATCTAAATGTCCAGCATACACATCAACATGTGCCATTTTTTAAACTTCCCTAACTGGGCTGCCCCCCCCCCAAGGGCTGGGGTCAACAACTGGCACACCCGGGCAAGTGCTGTTGTTCTTAACAGGTGGATGGGCCCACTGATGGCCGATGGCACTTACACAGGGCCCCTCATAGTACAATACAGTGTCTCTGACGGTGGGGGAGCCCACTCACCATCAGACACACCAGCGTACTATAAGGGGCCCTGTGCCAGTACCGTCGGCCATCAGTGGGTCCATCCACCTGTTCAGAGCAACGGCACTTGCTCCCTGCTTGGTCATGGCCACAGCACTTGCAAGTTGCAATAATTACCTCTCCATGCTCCACCGCTGTGTAGTCTGGCCAGTTAAATCCTTCACAGGGACGGCCACTAGAAATTTGGCGTATTGATCGATGATGGTTAAGATGTAGCTATGGCCTGTCCTGCTGGCCTCTACCTTCAGATGATGAATGGCTACCATTTGTAATGGACGTCACCTTACAAGCAGATGCAGTGGTGCTTCATGATCACATTTCACAGTTGTGATAGTCACAGACATGTGACATTCCTGCCACCATTTTTCAATGTCTCCTCTCATGCCAATCCAATAGAATCGCCTACGGCCTGTGGCTTCTGTCTTTTGCACTCCAAAATGACCAGACACATCATGATAGGCAGTGAGGACCATGTCTACATCTCTCCCTGTGATCACAATTTGATGGAGACGAGTAACGGTGATGTGATCCACGCTACTGCGATAAAGCAATTCTTTCTTCACAAAGTACTGTTTTCGCTGTCTCCACAGATACAGTAATTGAGGGTCTGCATCGTCTCTGCAACATCTACAGGGAGGTTTTCCTGCGATGAGTAATTCCCAAATTTCTGCTAACACTCCATTTTCCGTCTGTACTTGTATCCATGTAGTTTCCAGTAGCGGACAGTCTGGACTGGCTTACTGAGATTGAAATATATACGAAGATTTAAAAGTACCACAACACTGTATACTGTTGTACGCTTCGACTACCTTTCCCTTTTTCTACTTTTTAAATTCTGGTGTAATACATAGTGAGCCTGTGAGTGTCTGTGTCTGACTCCGGAAGTATAGAGGTAAATTTACAATTACCCCTAGACTGGATACACCTGGTATGTGCTGATACAGTACCTTTGTTCAAAATTTTTTATTATGGTATCATCCATAGTGAGTGAGCGTGTGTGGTTTACGCCTTCTATATATATGGTGAATCGGAGATACCAATTTCTACCCTATACTCGATACAGCTTGTATCTTGTTATACAGTACCTTAGTTCGACATTTAGTATTAAGGTCAAATCCATACTGAGTAAGCATCTGAGAGTGACTATGGGACTATGTATATGAAGATTTCAATTGTACCCTATAATATATATACTTGCTATCTTGTTATCCAGTACTTTTTTCAACATTTTTTATTATGGTCAAACCCAGACTAAGTGAGCGTCTGAGGGTGACTCCGGAAATATTTACCGAGATTTCAAATTTGGCCAACACCATATACAGCTGTACACTTGTGATGCAGTAACCCCTTTTTAGCTATTTAGATTCTGGTGTAATTCATAATGAGCCTGTGAACGTCTGTCTGTTACTCCGGAAATATATTTGGAGCTTTAAGATTACCCCAACGCTGTATACATCTGTATGCTTTTGTTACATTACCCATTTACAGCTTTTCATATTCTTGTGTAATCCATACTGGGCCTGAGAGCATTTGTGTCTGCCTCCTGAAATGTATCTGGAGATTCAGAATGTTTACACTATACTATATATACCTTGTATCTGGTGATACTGTACCCTTTTTCAACTTTTTATTTTATTGGGTAATCTATACTGAGCCTGTGAGCGTCTGTGTAATATATATGGAGATTTACTGTTATCCCTAGACTGTATAGTGCTGTACGCTTATGATACAGTACCACATATCTGCTGGTATTTTGGGTCCATTTTCCAAAACATGAGGAAGTATGGTGGAAGAGGACGCGGTCGTGGGCGTGGAGGGCCACCTGGTACTGATGGTGGTGGTGGTGCATCTGCTGGTAGTGCCAAAAACACAATAGCAGCTAAGGCCGGAGGTGTTGAGCCTGCGTCATGGTGTAGCTCTGAAAGGCCTGTAAGGCTCCATTTTCTGTGAGTAGGTAGACTGCTTTTAAAGCTGGAGCATCAGGAACTGTTTTTGGCTTACATTGCTGAGTCAGCCTCCAGCTCTATCGCCTCCTCTTCTGAAGTTTAAAAAAATGCAAGCACTGAGTCAGTGCAGGCTTCTGGTCAGGAGCAACCCCTTTCCTTGTGTCCTTCACCCACACAAAAAAGGGAGGATGCTGCAGCACACTCTTCAGATTACTCCATGGAGCTCTTTTCACATACCATGCCTGGGTTAATTAAAAATGGGGCCCATCATATACTGGAGCATTCCAAATGGGGGACATCAGACACTGGAGCAGCATTTACGGGGCCCATTATACACTGGAGCATTAGAAATGGGGCCCATTATATATGGACATTATTAGGGCCCATCATACACTGGAGCATCATCCATGAGGCCCATCATATACTGGAGCATTCCAAATGGGGGACATCAGACGCTGGAGCAGCATTTACGGGGCTCATTATACACTGGAGCATTAGAAATGGGGCCCATTATATATGGAGCATTATTTGGGCCCATAAGACACTGGAGCATCATACATGGGGCCCATCATATGCTGGAGCATTTTAAATGGGGCAGATCAGACACTGGAGCAGCATCTCTGGGGCACATTATACACTCGAACTTAGAAATGGGGCCCATTATATATGGAGCACTATTTGGGCCCATAACACACTGGAGCATCGTCCATAGGGACCATCATATACTGTAGCATTATGTGGAGCTCATCATATACTGTATGGAACATTATATGTGGCCAATTATTCTGTATGGAGAAATATATGGGGCTCATTATTCTGTATGGCGCACAATGTGGTGGCCATAACACAGTATGGAGTAATATACTGTCCTGTTTTTGAGCTATTGTACAATTTAAAATAGATAAGTCATGTCATGTAAGCAGTGAAGTATTTGTCATTGTACTACACCTATATTTCTGTGCCATATTGGAGCATCATGAGTTGTGGTATGCGTTAAAGGGGCACACTGACACTGTTTGGCAAAGGGCACACGGAAACCTGGAGCAAACCCTACCCCCCACAACTTTAGCCAAATAACCCCCAGTTTTCAATGCGTAACTATTATTATGAAGTAAATTAAGGTTGACAAGCTTCAGTAATAAGAATTGATGTTTTTGGTATTGAAATGGGCACTGTAGGTGTGTTTACTGTCCTCCACTCCCTGCCGACTTTGCTTCCCCATTGACTTGCATTGTGTTTCGTGTTTCAGTCAGACCCCGACTTTTCCCTATAGTTGGCCGATTTCGTTCGACCCGACTTTTGTGAAGGTCAGGTTTCATGAAACCCGACTCGACCCTAAAGAAGGCAAAGTCGCTCATCTCTACTGGCGAAGTCTGGTCTCTGGGTCTTCCCAAACGTAAAAGAGAAAATGAGGATTCCAGCATCCAATTGATGTTGAGATTAAAACATGACTTTTAATGACAACATTTAAAATGAAAAGAAAAATGATAAAATAAAATTGCTAAGAGCCCAATGTTAGGCGTCGGGTTCCTGATGCTGCACAGCGGGAATCCCAAGCCTTGCTTCCGGCGATCTCCCACTCCTGTTCAGCCACAGACAAGGCTGCTCAGCATACTCGTCGGTCCCGACGCTCTGCCCAGACCAGCTCTGAGGGTTTGGTTGCTGCTGCCACCTCTGGTCCAGCTATAGCAACGCATGCTGGTCAGCAGCGAGCTACTCCAGGGATTAAGTCCTCCATTCGGTCCACTGAGCATGCCCATGGAACGATCTCCTATTGGAGATCGGAGGTCACGTGCTCAGGGTCCAATCAGCTGGAGAAGGACATCAGGAAGGTCCCAGAAGGACGCTGCTGTAAAAGGGTCGCATGGCAGCTCGGCCATGCGCTAGTATAGACTGCATTACCAGACTATGAGGAGTGAATGTTGTATGCATGTATGAATGTCTCTGGTGAATGACTCATTAAGAAACCCCTACCCTTGGTACACATGTGTTAAGCGCCCAGGCTTAGGTGTAGGTAGAGGCAGAGTCTGAGACTGGCATCAGTGTCCTCCAGTGGCTCTGCACGCCACGGTGCACGTGCTCGACACTCCACCATAGTCAGTGTGGCGCCCCCAGGAGTATGGTCGCCACAGTGACATTACCTTCCTCCCAGGGAGTGTGATGTCATGCTTGGAAGCAATAAAGGGTCTCTCTATCAGTTAAACACAACACACAGCACAGTTCCCACTCCAGGCCAGCAGAGGGAGCTCTGAACCAAAACTGGGGGAGCAGCTGCTCTCTGGGGGCCAGGAAGGGGAAATTAGTCAGTTCATGTGAGGAGGGAAACGTGTGTGGACGTGAGGAGATGAGCTGGAGGATTGAGCAGAGTTCAGGCTCACTTCTAGCTATAGCGCATGGTCTGGAGTCCGGTCTCCAAGGTTGTACGGATACTGACGTTCCTGCAGCAGAAACCGGTGGAATAGGAAGCTGTAAATGCTCTGTTCCCACATAAGACTCGGAGGCACAACAGCAACGTGTGAGCCAGAAGAAGGAGGCTACAGCTGTCTGCCATACGTGGGAGTTCTAAAAGAGAACAAGCAAGTGGAACTTCAGTGTAACACAGTACTGCAAGTACCTCAGAAAGCACTAGAAAGGAGACTACACAACCCATCTGCATAGAGAGATTCCTAAGTTGCTTCCAAGCTGGCCAGCCTCTGTTCCATCTGTAATCTGGACCCTGGACTGCATTTACAAAGCACAGTAAAGTTAACGGAAACTGCACCCTGTTGTGTCATTGCATTCTTCCTGCAAACCCTCCAGCACTGCTACATATCTGTGCCAGACACTACACCCTCTTCCTCAACACCTATTACCACTGCCCTGGGACTACAGCTCTACCTGTGGGGAGCTATTACATCTTGCTGCCTTATACCATCTGTCCCAGAGGATCTACCTGCAGCGTCGGCTTAACCCCTTCATTGCCGACCACCACAGGTGGCGTCACTTATCATCCACTTATAAACTTTAACCAGCCACTCTTAACCCCTTATACATGGATGCCCAGGGCCACGGACCGGTCACCGCTACTGTGACACTTCCCTCTGAGATACCGGCCCGGTACCGAGTGCCCCACTGCCCTGGCGGGCGCTCCATCAGCGTCTATAGTGGCGTCCGCAGGTGCGACGCCGCACGCTCAGAAGGTCTAGAGGGACTCTAACCCCGTGTCCTTGGGGCAGAGTTCTGTGACCGCATTCTGTGCGCTCCGTTGCCGAACTCTGTGAGCTAAACAGGCTCCGGCATTTATGTTCTGCGGTAGTGCTGCTCTGTGAGGTAACAGAGTTCGCCCTGTACACACCGGATGATGTTAACCTGCGTGTGTTCTTCCTTTATACCGCCATATAGCGTCCGCCATTACCTAGCAGCAGCATACCACCTCTGCACGGTGGACCCCGGGTGGCGATCGCACTTTCTCATATTTTATGTTTAGTGCGTTCCGCAACCCTAACACCCTGAGCTTGAAGTGTGTAGACAGATGTCCTAATTCCCACCCCCCTCACTCCTCACTTCCTTCCTTCTTCCCCCACAATTTATTTTATCATTATGATTTTTTAATCTTAAATGTTATCATTGAAAGTCATGTTTTAATCTCAACATCAAGCAGATGCTGGAATCCCCTTTTTCTCTTTGACTTTTGTTGGAATATGGTTGGTGCAACAACTCCATTCCTGTCTATGAGTGTTCAGTTGCTAGATTTTGTATGCTGCTTATAAAGTAAAAAAAAAATTCCCAGAGGCTCTCACAGGGAGATCATGTGACTGTATTTCCTGTTTTTCCTGTGTCTGTGTATGAGAGAAGCAGCCTGCTGTAGATGCTGCGCAGATAGAGACATACAAATGATTTATTCCTGATCTATTAAGCTTATCATATATTGTTCCTGATTGTTTGTGAATAAAGTAGCTCTGTTGTCACACGCTTGGAGAGTGTCCTGAATAATCCACTTCTAACAAGATTGCTGCCCAGCTGCTGGGATGGAGTCGGTGCACTGCACCCAACTATGGAGGCTATATTCACACACTTGGTGAGCTGAAAATATTCTTTCCCCCTTCCCCTTTTATGATTTCTTCCCAAATGTAGTCCAACCCTTAAAAGGCGGTGTCGGTGCATACTTCTTGCTGAGGCCTATCACGCTGGCCTCCCCGCCATCCCTGGTTTGCCCCTCCTTCTCTCTTCCTCTTTGCGCCAAATCTCCCAGTGGTTTTCCGCAAAGCTTTTATATCCCAGGGCTCAGCACTGCGCGTCAACCTGACCTGATCCAGCACATGAAGCTGCTCCCCCAAAATTCTTCCGGTACAAATGAGTTCCACCTGATTATGCCTGGCCAGTAAATCGCGGTCCTTCCTCACTATGATCACATCCTGCACGTACTTTACAGGGGTATCACCGCTTCCTCTTACATTCATCCCCCGTTTTTAGCTAGCCAGTCCTGGGACGAGTGGAACGTTTGCATGTTTAAAGTTTCTCCATGGGTAACACCAGTCGGACCAACAGTTGGTCACACTCTTGGGTTTTCTACTGGATCTGGATCTGTGACCAGACAAATTCATCTTGGGCCTACCAAATATAGGGAACTCCAGCATTGCCCCGCTCAATCCTGCAGGGCTCTTCCTCAACCACCTGAGACTCCATCAACTGAGACTGCAATTCAACTCCTGACACGTTCTCTGTCCCATTTGAGAGTGGCATCGGCATTTCTGGTTAACTCTATAGCACTGTGACCCAGCCTTCCTCCTCCTCCGGGACTCTTCTTTGGGGATCTTCGGCCAACCCAGTTGGGGATCTGGCCTCAGGACTCTTGTCTGGTTCAGAGGAACAGGACCGCAGCATATTTTGGTGCAACACCCAGAGTAGTGCTCTGTCATTTTCCTCAGACCCAATCGCATAGACAAAGTTATCTGGGTGAATCTTCCTCGCTACTCGATAGGGTACTGTTTCCCAGCGGTCATCCAGATTGTTTCCCAGTCACTTGGCCCACACCAGCACATGGTCCCCTGGCTGGAGCTGCCCACATGACGTCGGGATCCGACCTCAATATTTCACCTCCCATAACTTCTACTCAACCAACTTTCTTACTTTCTTTCTGCCTGGAGGCGGTGCCATTGTCTGCGGATCCAGGTACTTGGAATACTGCCCAGACAGGGGTTCTCCAACTCCAGATCTATTGCAGCGATCTCTTGTCCACTGTGCCCAAACTGCAGCATAAAAGGCGTGTAGCCAGTAGTCGCATGAACTCAGTTGTGGTAGACCTACACCAACTCAGACATAAATTCTGGCCACTTCATCTTCTTGTCCACTCTCAGGATCCACAACATTTGCTACAGGGTCTGCTGGAAGCGCTCACAGTGACTATTCCCTTGTGGGTGGTACAACGTAATTCGAGGCTTATTGATCCCATATATCCAATATAGTTCATGCAATATTCGCCCCTGGAAGCATGCCCCTAGATCAGAGTGAATTTGCTTTGCGCACTCATATATGCGAATGAAGTCCTGCCAGATGGCCCTGGAAACAGCTTCAGCTGTCTGATCCTGGGTGGCGGTTATCACCACGAACTTGGTGAAACAAACAATATTCATAGCTGTTGTGTGAAGTTCCAATTATCAGATAGTCAATCATCAGGAACTCCAAGGGTGCTGGGTCCTGATAGCCTGAATAGGAACCCACTGCTGTGGGGGTTTGTTCAGTTCACACTTGTGACATTTTTAGCAAACATTTTCAACCTCATTTTGCAGTTGGGGCCATTATACCAGCCATTGTAACCACTGAAAGGTCTTCTCCACACCGAAGTGAGCACCTTTCTCATGAGCTTCTTGTGATTATTGTTATGCTATAATGTTTATTGTCTGTACAAGTCCCCTCTGAAATGTAAAGTGCTGCCAAATATGTTGGCGCTATAGAAATAAAATTTATTATTATAGACTGCTGCAGATGTATCCACTCATCTCTTGAATGCCCAAAATCTGAGTGTATCTGGACTCCCCTCTAGACTCTTGGACGGTTATTACAGCTGCAGCAAACCATTTAAAGTCTGGAATATGGTCAACTTCCAGTTCTTCATCTGTGTCTCTCTTCGGGCTGGCTTGGGTGACCTGGGACATGAACCCATATGAAATCTTATACTAGTATTTAGACATTCTTGTGACCAACTTATTTTCTAGTACACCCAGCTTTGCATTTTCCAGGTCTGCCAGAGGGTTGTTGTCCATTCGCATGTGTATTTCTGATCACTGCAAATGCACTGCAAACTTTTCTGTCATGGCCCATACTAGCACCAGCAACTCCAGTTTGAATGAACTGTAGTTGTCTGGATTCTTTTCCGTGTCTCTCAAAGACCAACTAGCATACATAATCACTCTCTCTCTCTTCCTTCTTGCACTTGAGTCAGTACTGCCCCCAGTCCATACAGGCCTCCATTGGTGTACAGCACGAAGGGCTGAGAGAAGTCAGAGTAGGCCAAAATTGGAGCGTTCATCAGCGCTATCTTCAATGACTGAAAAGCCTCCTCTTGTCGTGAGCCCCACTGAATTGGCTGACGCTTACCTCCCAGACGTCCCCTGCAGCAATTCACTGAGTGGTGCCACAATCTTGGTGAAATTTTTATGAACTTTCGGTAGTATTAGGCTAGCCCGAATAATGCTATCAGCTATCTCAAGTTGGTAGGAGTGGGCCAGTTCTACACTTCAGCCACCTTATCCATAGTGGGGTATACCTCTACAGTAGACTACAGTAGACACAGTGTGTCCTAGGTATTCAATCTCCGGCTTCAACAAGTGACACTTTCAGGACTAGACTTTTAACCTGTGTCTTAGAAGCTGCTTCAGTATTTGTTCCAGCCGGTTAAGGTAATCTTCAAACATGGCGGAATAAAGGACTATTAGTGATGAGCGAGCACTGAAATGCTCGGGTCGAGCAAACTGGAATACTCGGGTACTCGACCTGAGCAATGAGCCCAATGTAAGTCTATGGGAAAACTGAGTATTTTTACCGTGACCCCCCCCCCCGGGGGTCCTTCTAATGTCTCAAAAAGTCAGAAAATGATGGAAACAGTGCTCAAATGACATGGGAACATCATGAGGAGTGCCCCTGGAAGCATTTCTGAATCGCAGGTCACAGCTGTGAATAATGTTGTCAAAGTCTTACGCCATTTTTACAGGTGCACCAAAAAAAATACAAAGACGAAACCAAAATGGATTTTCCTGTGAAATATGTTAAGGAACATCCTTTCCAGGATAATGACTTTTATCTAAGGCAAAATAATTAACCCAAGACAGCGGGAGCAGAAGAAGTTCAGTTTTGGAGAGGTTGAGATTCAGATAGAGAGCGGACATGATGTTGGAGACTGCGGACAGTCACTGACGTTCTTTAGTACAGCGGCGGTAAGGTCGGGGAATGACGTATATAGTTGTGTGTCATCAGCATAAAGATGGTACTGAAAGCCAAATCTGCTGATGGTCTGTCCAATTGGTGCCGTGTAGAGAGAGAAGAGAAGGGGGCCAAGGACTGAGCCCTGAGGTACCCCGACAGCGAAAAGAAGAGGATATGACGTGGAGCCAGAGAACAAAACACTGAAGGAGCGGTCAGAAAGATAGGAAGAGAACCAGGAGAGAGCAGTGTCCTTAATGCTTAGTGACTGGAGCCTAGAAAGTAGAAGATGGTGGTCAACAGTGTCAAAAGCTGCAGATAGGTCAAGGAGAATGAGCAGAGAGTGGTCACTATTACGTTTTGCTGCCAGAAGGTCATTGGTCACTTTGATGAGTGCAGTTTCAGTCGAATGTAGGGGGCGGAAGCCGGACTGTGAAGGGTCTAGGAGGGAGTGAGTGGAGAGGTAATGGGTAAGGTGAGAGTAAAGTAGGTGCTCCAAAAGTTTAGAGATGAAGGGGAGATTGGAGACTGGTCTGTAGTTGTTTGTGCAGGATGGGTCAAGAGCAGGTTTCTTTAGTAATGGAGTAACGATGGCATGTTTGAAGGAGGATGGGAAAATGCCTGAGGAGAGGGAGAGATTAAAGATTGCAGTTAGGTGAGTTGTGATGACTAGAGAGAGAGACTGGAGGAGATGTGAGGGAATGGGGTCGGTAGTGCATGTGGTCGGACGAGAGGAAGACAGGAGCCTGGAGACGTCTTCTTCTGTAATGGGATCAAATGTGGAAATTGAGCCAGGGGAGATGCAGGAAAGGATGGGAGTCACAGCACTTGGTGGTTGGGAACAGATTTCCTGACAGATATTATCTATTTTTTCTGTGAAGTGGGAGGCCAGGTCATCAGCACAAATGTCTGTGATAGGGGCTTGTGCTTTTGGCCTGAGGAGGGAGTGAAAAGTGTCAAAAAGTTTCTAGGGGTTGTTGTTGTTTAGTGAGGAGATCAGAGTGGTGAAGTAGGTCTGCTTGGTGAGGTGAAGGGCAGCGTTATAGGTTCTTATCATAAATTTGAAGTGGATGAAGTCTTCTGGTGTGTGGGTTTTTCTCCATATGCATTCAGCACTCCTAGAGCATCGCTGGAGAAGTCGAGTTTGCGATGTGAGCCAGGGCTGTTTTACTCTGTACTTGGAGGTTCTGAGGGTGAGGGTCAAGGGTGCTTCTATGAGTGTCGCTGTAGTGACGAACAGCCAGATCAGGACAGGAAAAAGAGGAGATTGGGGACAGTGATGAGTGTAGGGAGTCTGAAAGTTAATGGCTTGTAGATTTCTGACTGTGTGGTAGGTAAGAGTGAGCTGGCGAGGATTTGTGTTAGGCATTGGATTTCTGTCACTGCACAGTGAGAATCCCAAGCCTTACTTCCAGCGGTCTCCCATTTCTCTCCAGCCACAGAGGAGGTTGCTCAGCAAACTCGCCGGTCCAGGCGCTCTGCCCAGACCAGCTCCGTGGGTTTGCTTGCTGCTGCCACCTCTGGCACAGCTATGGCAATACATGCTGCTCAGCAGCGAGATTCTCGAGGGACTAAGTCCCCATGTCGGGCCACTGAGCATGCCCGTGGAGTGATCTCCCATTGGAGATTGAAGGTCACGTGCTCAGGTCCTGCTCCTGTTCAGATTGGCCCATCGGATAAGCCAGGAAGGTCCCGAACGCTCGCGGCTATAAAAGGTTCGCATGGCCGCTCGGCCATGCGCTAGGATAGACTGTATTTACAGACTATACGGAGTGAGTGATGTATGCATGTATGAATGTCTCTGGTGAATGACTCATTAAGAAACCCCTACCCTTGATATGCATGTGTTGTGCAGCCTAGCCTGCTAGCGCCAAGGCTTAGGCGTAGGTAGGTCAGACCAAATCCCGTCCGTCCCATAGGTAATAATAATAACCCCAAGACAGAAAAAGCACTATGTACAAACAATAAAAACATAAATTTATTGATAAATGTTAAAAAACAAACAAACATGGAAACCTCTGTTATAAGACACGTGCATAGCTATATAAATCCAAAAGATAAATAATTTTGGACAATGGAGAGATCATGCATGCAAAATAATAGATGAAAATGCTATGGTCAAAATATATATGGAAAAAATATTTTTTACCATGGGGTAAGCCGAATGAATATACACCTATAGCTCAAATAGCATTCATAGTAATGGCTAATTCAAAAAGGGCTCCTCATGGACACCATACCAAAAATAGCACAACTCACTCTCCCTTCAAATGTCCAATACTGCTAGGTAGCGATTCTTGCAACACAATAATTTATAAGTGCCCCAACTAAATAAATAGCACTACTATGTAAAATCAGTGTTTGCAGATAATGCTGCACCCGCGATCAGCAACAATTAGAGCACAACTTGCTTACATGGATGTGAATAGCCGCGTGTCCCACTCCCCGACGTGCGTTTCGTCCTCTTCCTCAGGGGGCGTGTAACAAAGACAGGGAAAAAGCGGGTCTTTTAAACAGTGCAGCACCAATAGGTATAAAGCTGCACAGCCTAAGTCAATCATGAATGATTCTCCATATTATGGCGCACAACGTCCCAGAGCCGCTGCCTATACAAAATACTCTTCAGCCCCGGTCTGTGAGACGCAAGCATACAGGTGGCCATAATAATAGACACGTGCATGCCAGCACTCACCACCTAGCCGGAGAATTCAGAGTCATGCAGCAGACAAAAGGACGGGCGCGCTCCCTGGAAAATCAATCAATGCTGACCAAAGACATTCCCGTGCATTGAACCGTATAAAGTGAACTGTGCTCAATCATATAAAAAATATATATGTCTACCAAAAGTGATAAACACTAATAATATTATATTATCCGTTAATACTAGATCCATTAGATTACAAACATTGTGCAAATATATATTTACTACAGAAATAATTCATAATATAATGTATAACCATTCAAATACAACAATAAGGCATTGAAAAAGACATATCATAACACCAATCAATATACCCAACAATTTCAAAATCTTGCACAAGAACGTCTGCAATGAAGCACGGTTTTTGTTCTTATTGATGGAAGTCTTCATTATATCGTTGAGGCAGAAGAAAATTAATTTTCAGAACATCCCCGAATGAGAAGAACAATACACAAGAATACACTTCAAACTGTATAAAATGAAACATAAAATGATTAAAAACCCAAACAACACCCAATCCCATAAAACAATCATGTAGCAATACAAAGCAACAATTTTTTTATAAGAACGCACCGAATCCAAAACTCTCATTAAGGCCATCAGGAACTAAAGAGCCTAACCTATATATCCACTTACATTTAGCCAAATCTCCACCTCTAGGACCAAGTTGCAACACATCAACACATCTTGAAAAAATGTCTGCCGGAATCGCCCCTCATAACTGCACGTAGATCTAAAAATCTAAAGGGCCTATTGGTCCATAGTCATTATGAATCATCATCAGTTGTTAAGAATACCTGGCTGGATATGAAGGGATTTTACCCGTGTGGTCACTGTAAGGGTTGTGATAACATGGTTAAAACCAAGGAATTTTCCAATGTATCTGGAACTCGCAAATTTACAATCAGACATTTCATCACCTGCTCCACTAAAGGAGTGGCGTATAGTGCTGAGGGTCCGTGTGGGAAACTATACATTGGTTTAACAACTCTGGAATTATGGGTTCGCATCAGAGAGCATGTCAGAGATATTGACAAGGGTCGGACTGTGACTGATGTGGCACTTTTGAAAACTGTACCGAGACATTTTTATCAATATCACAACAGTGATTCTAGTCTGTTTGTGGCTAGAGGCATTGATGTGTTGCAACTTGGCCCTAGAGGTGGAGATTTGGCTAAAAATTTAGCTAAATTGGAATGTAAGTGGATATATAGGTTAGGCTCTTTAGTTCCTGATGGCCTTAATGAGAGTTTTGGATTCGGTGCGTTCTTATAAAAAAATTGTTGCTTTGTATTGCTACATGATTGTTTTATGGGATTGGGTGTTGTTTGGGTTTTTAATCATTTTATGTTTCATTTTATACAGTTTGAAGTGTATTCTCGTGTATTGTTCTTCTCATTCGGGGATGTTCTGAAAATTAATTTTCTTCTGCCTCAATGATATAATGAAGACTTCCATCAATAAGAAGAAAAACTATGCTTCATTGCAGACGTTCTTGTGCAAGATTTTGAAATTGTTGGGTATATTGATTGGTGTTATGATATGTCTTTTTCAATGTCTTATTGTTGTATTTGAATGGTTATACATTATATTATGAATTATTTCTGTAGTAAATATATATTTGCACAATGTTTGTAATCTAATGGATCTAGTATTAACGGATAATATAATATTATTAGTGTTTATCACTTTTGGTAGACATATATATTTTTTATATGATTGAGCACAGTTCACTTTATACGGTTCAATGCACAGGAATGTCTTTGGTCAGCATTGATTGATTTTCCAGGGAGCGCGCCCGTCCTTTTGTCTGCTGCATGACTCTGAATTCTCCGGCTAGGTGGTGAGTGCTGGCATGCACGTGTCTATTATTATGGCCACCTGTATGCTTGTGTCTCACAGACCGGGGCTGAAGAGTATTTTGTATAGGCAGCGGCTCTGGGACGTTGTGCGCCATAATATGGAGAATCATTCATGATTGACTTAGGCTGTGCAGCTTTATACCTATTGGTGCTGCACTGTTTAAAAGACCCGCTTTTTCCCTGTCTTTGTTACACGCCCCCTGAGGAAGAGGACGAAACGCGCGTCGGGGAGTGGGACACGCGGCTATTCACATCCATGTAAGCAAGTTGTGCTCTAATTGTTGCTGATCGCGGGTGCAGCATTATCTGCAAACACTGATTTTACATAGTAGTGCTATTTATTTAGTTGGGGCACTTATAAATTATTGTGTTGCAAGAATCGCTACCTAGCGGTATTGGACATTTGAAGGGAGAGTGAGTTGTGCTATTTTTGGTATGGTGTCCATGAGGAGCCCTTTTTGAATTAGCCATTACTATGAATGCTATTTGAGCTATAGGTGTATATTCATTCGGCTTACCACATGGTAAAAAATATTTTTTCCATATATATTTTGACCATAGCATTTTCATCTATTATTTTGCATGCATGATCTCTCCATTGTCCAAAATTATTTATCTTTTGGATTTATATAGCTATGCACGTGTCTTATAACAGAGGTTTCCATGTTTGTTTGTTTTTTAACATTTATCAATAAATTTATGTTTTTATTGTTTGTACATAGTGCTTTTTCTGTCTTGGGGTTATTATTATTACCTATGGGACGGACGGGATTTGGTATTGTTTAAAGGCACTTTATTATTGGTTGGATTTCATGTTGATCTAAGTAGGTAGGTCAGAGGTTGAGTCAGGCATCAGTCCTCACCAGGGACTCGGCACGCCTCAGTGCACGTGCTCCATAGCCAGCGTCTATAGTGGCGCTCGCGGCAGCGACGCCGCACGCTCAGTGGGCCTAGAAGGACTCTAACCCCGTGTCCTTGGGGTAGAGTTCTGTGGCCGTACACTGTTCGCTCTTTTGGCCGGGCTCTGTGAGCTTAACAGGCTCCGGCATTTACGTTCAGCGGTTGTGCGGCTCTGTGCATTAACAGAGTTCGCCCCTGTTCACATTGGGTGACATAACCCATGTGTGACTGCTTTCACACCGCTTAATTCTTCCGCCATTACTTAGCTGCAGTGTACCACCTCTGCACGGTGGACCCCGGGCTGTGAACGCACCTACTATTATTTTATAATTTGGTGCGTTCCGCCAGACCTAACAATTTGTGAGCGTGAAGGAGAGAATGTTGTGGTCAGAGAGTGGAAGGGGTGAGTTATTTAGGTGGGAGATTGAACAGAGCTAGACAATGACCAGATCAAGGGTGTTACTGTCCTTGTGTGTCTCAGAGGTTGAAAGCTGCGAGAGGCCTAACACTATGGGGCTGACCAGAGACACTAGCTTTCACAGATCATGCCATTGCTCAGCATGTGTGCTGGCAGTTTTTTCACCTCTTGGTACATTAGAGGTGGGATCTGCCGATACCTCTCTAGAATGGGAGCAGTGATTACCATAGTGATCTCATGCTGAATAGCCTGCGTGCACCCTAAGTCGTCTTCATGTCGTGCAAACACCCCCTGATACTTCTGTAATAACTGCATAGATATATCTATAGATACTGTATATCTATCTTTTGATATATCTATGGATAGATACAGAGGCGTAGCTAGGGGTTTAGCTCAGGGGGGGCGAAACATCTGAGTGGGCCCCTAACCAGGTAACCCTGATTACAACTATAGTGGCACACCCTAATTGTCAGCATATGGAAACTTGCTGATGAGCATGGTATTACTGAAAATAAATCTCTATAAAAAAACACTGTTATTACCGTCATATGGTGCTAGATATCTCTACTGCAGAACATACAGGAGTTTACACTACAGGTATAAATAGTGACTTACAGGTGACGTTCTTTCTGATGTAAACATTCACTTTTCCTGTCTTTTCCTTCTGGCCCAGACCATCATGACAACTTCTCCAGCCAGGTCTCAGCTGCAGAGATTAAAACAAAGACACATATGATTTCTCACTTTTCCAGCATCGTTCCCATCTATTCCCTGCCTGCACAAGCTCCTCATCCTACTCATACTGCCACCTTTGACAGTAACAAAACTCTGAGTGCCCCTAAAACAATAATGTTTCTTAAGTGCCCACTTAACATTTAATATTGTCCAGAGTTCCAAAATGTACAGCTCCCCTATACACAGTATAAGGGACTCACAGATCCACTATACACAGTATATTTCCCCTACAGCTCCCCCAAATAAAGTATGGGTGGCCCACAGCTTCCATATATACAGTATTATGGGCCCACATGTTCCCTATTCACAGTATGTTGGGTCCACAGCTCCTCTATGCACAATATGAAGAGCCTACAGCTTCCCTATACATAGCAGGGTGGGTCCACAGCTCTCCTATACACGGTATGAGGGGCCCACAGCTGCCCTATAAACAATATGATGGGCCCTCTGCTCTCAAACACAATGTAATGAACTCCACAGTAGTCATCACAGTGGATAAAGGCCCCCACAGTAACATCGTACTATATAATGGCCTCCACATTGTCATGGCTCCCACAGTAACCCCAATACTATATATTGGCCCTCACACTTTATATTAGCCTCTACAGTTGTCTCCTCACTATATGATGGCCCCTTAACTGTAGAATGGCACCCATATTAGCTCTCACATTCTACATTGGCCCTACAGTAGTCCCCATACTTTTTATTGACTCCCACACTGTATGAGGACCTCTCACAGTAGTTCCCATATTAGCCCCCAAGCTGTATGATGGACCTCTCATTAGCGCCCAAACTGTATAATGGCCCCAACAGTAGTCCTCACACTGTATAATGGCTCCCATACTATATGAGGGCCCCCTGAAATTGTGTTCACATTGGACTAAATGGATTGTTAATATAATGTAATTCTTGTTACATACCTCTCTTGAGTGCTGAGTTCTACTTATATGAACATTTAATAAAGTCCCCCTAGTCTCCCCATGTACAGTAATAATGGCCCCAGTATCAGTGATGTGAGCAGGTGGTCATGTGATGGCAGGTATACAACTTACAGTCATGTGTCGACTACACTCTTTTGGCTTCTCACAATTCTTTTTTATTGAAAGATGCCCAACATGTCTAGTCAGCATGTGCAAATAGCACACATGAGCTTGCATGACCACCTGATCGCACCTGATTGGACTCATGGCAGCAGGCACAATGCACCTTGTCATATGGCAGTCTGTAGTCACATAGATTGACTGCAAACTTTTATCCCAAGCCTGGACTACCCCTTTACAGGGAGCCTGACAGGTGATACAGGCTGCTCAAACTATATGCAGCGTGTATCAACACCGGCTGTAGTCTCTCACCAGGTATGAATGTCTCTGTAAGGGTATGTGCACACGTTGCGGATTCGTGTTTGGAATTTTCTGTGCAGAATCTGCTATTTTTGGTAGAATCCGCAGGTAAAAATCAGAGCGTTTTACCTGCAGATTTCCTGTGGATTTGGCATGCGTTTTTATACCTGTGGATTCGTATAATGGAATGGGTGTAAAAACGCTGCAGAATCTGCACAAAGAATTGACATGCCGCAGAAAATAAACCGCTGTGTTTCCACTCGGATTTTTCTGCAGTATGTGCACAGGTTATTTTTTTTCCATAGGAAAACATTGTACTGTAATCTCTTGCGGATCCGCACAGCAATCCACGTGTGCACATACCCAAAAGTTGCAGCGTTTCAGAGAAAAACATACATAGCTGCTGGGAAGCTAGCGGCGCTGTGCACTAGTCCTACAGACAGGTCCCTGGCGACCTCTTCCTGCCCGCTGACAGTGACTGATATGTGTCATCCTACGTGTGCGTATAGCAGAGACTTGTCAGTAACCATCAGCAGCCGGGGAGAAGCCGCCGGGGACCTGTCTGTAGGACTAGTGCACAGCGCCGCTAGCTCCCCAGCAGCTATTAGTATGTTTTTCTCTGAAACGCCGCAGCTTTTGGGTATGTGCAGAAGTTCAGGAATTGGCAGCGCTTTCGATGTAGCACATGTCCGTCTCTGCAGGTGAGCTGTGGATGTCGGTGCACGCATAGTGGACATAGGATTTCTAGAAATCCCATCCACTATGCTGTAACATCTGGATGCTGCGGGTTGGGCGCTGTGGATGTACGCACCGTCCAACCCGCAGCGTTTACTGATCGCGGGAACATACCTGGCTGGGACACTACAGCCGCTGCTGATAGACGCTGCACAACCCATGAGCGTCCTGTATCACTGGTCAGGAGTGCTTTAATAACTTTATTAAACCGGACCTGTTGAAGCGTCTGTGTACGTGAAACGGCTGTCGTCCATCTTTTTTCCCTGCATGCCTCTTGTTATCTGCTCGTCCTTTATTGTGTGACCTTTAATGGTGGAATAAAGAAACACTGCACTGCAAATCTGGGTGAGTGCTGCATCTTTTTCCTTCTTTTTTCAAATTTAGCATGTGTTTTCTGATGCTGAGCACCGTTATTCCCAGCAGTATTTTACACACTGTGTGCCTGTGATTGATCCTCGACTTGTTGGTGGTGGATTAGAGCCTTGGTGCCGTTCATCTGGGCTTTCTTTGAATTGACCTATATATGTGTGTATGTGTTTTTTATTTTTTTTATTTTTTTTTTTACATTCAACACATTTGAAGGATGATGGGACTACTACTGTCCCATCATTGGCTAATATGTCAATCAATCACTGTCACTGTAGCAGGCATAGCCAGATGGGACTTGTAGTACCATCGGACGATGCCTGCATACACACACACAAGACCCCCACACAGCCCCGCAGACGCCCGCACAGCCCAACAGACCCATGCACAGCCCTGCAACACCCCTGCACAGCCCCGCAGATCCCCACACAGCTCCGCAAGACCCCCCTGCACAGCCCTGCAAGACCCCTGCACAGCCCCGCAAGAGCCCCGCAAGACCCGAGCACAGCCTCGCAGACCCCCGCACAGCCCAGCAGACCCCCACAAGCCCCAGCAGACCCCTGCACAGCCCCGCAGAGCCCCACACAGCCTTCCAGGACCCCAGCACAACCTCACAGACCCCCGCACAGCCCAGCAGACACCCGCAAGCCCCGTCAGACCCCTGCACAGCCCCGCAGACCCCCGCACAGCCCCGGTAGACTCCCGTTGATCCCCGCACAGCCCCACAGACCCTTGCACAGCCCAGCAGACCCACGCACACCCCCGCAGACCCCCGCACAGCCCTGGAAGACCCCTGCACAGCCCCGCAGACCCATCCACACACGCACACACACACACATAACCCGCACACACCATACACGCATAGTCACCGCCCACACACCATCCATGCACACAATCACCACCCACACTCCTCCCTCACACTTCCCCCCTCCCGAACTGCAGTGTTTCATCTGCAGCAAAGCCGCAGATCTTTTTTAGACCTGCGGTTTTGCTGCAGAAGTGCCCGACTCAATGCAAGTCAATGGGTGCAGAAGCAATGCAGTTCCGCACAAAGAATTGACATGCTGCGGAAAATAAAATGTTGCGAATCCGCGTGTTTTTTTCTGCAGTGTGTGCACAGCGTTTTTGGATTTCCCATTGATTTACATTGTGTGCACTCTGCACTGCGGATTTGATGCAGTTCCACACGTCCAAAAACGCTGCAGAAACGCATCAAAAACCGCAACGTGAGCACATACCCAAAGAGAAGCAAATCAAACAAATAAGTTAAACATTTTGGACTTTGCTATTTTTGATTGAGAGAAATAATCTAACATCAGTCTGGGAGTGACAAAATTATGTGAACCTTTGCTATAGTAACTGGTGTGACCCTCTTGTGCAGCAACAACTGTTTACCTGTTTCCAGTAATTGTTGATTAGTCCTGTGCATAGGCTTGAAGAAATTTTTGTTATTTCCCACAAATTCCTTGCCTCATGTCTTTCAACAAGATGAAGGTCAGGACTTTGCATTTACCATCCTAAAACTTTAACTTTCTTCTTTAACTATTCTTTTGGAGAATTACTTGTTTGCTCATGGTCAGATGTCCTCCTGACCCTTTGAATTTGCCTGTATGATTTAGAATTCATCCTTCCATTAATGTTGGCAAACCGTCCTGACGCAAATGCAGAAAAACTGTCCCAAAACATAATGCTACCACCACTGTGTTCCTGTTTTGGTCTGAGGTATTTATGCAGTAACGCATGTAACTAGAGATGGTTGAATTTATTTGAGTGAATGCTGAAGTGAAGTAGAATTTTACAAAAATCTGCATCATGGAGAATACTTGGTCAGCTGCATCTGCCTGCCATCTTGATGAACAGAAGAGTACCGGCAAAAGGTAAGATAAAAACCCTGAAACACTCTCATCTCACTGCTCTCTTCTCTGGCCAATCTCGCTACTCCAGTCTTCTGTGCCTCAGTCATACCACATCTCCAGCCCGGTGTTTACTCTAGGTCCGGGCTTCCGACTGAGAGCAGGCCTTGGAGCTCACTACACATGCTTCAGGCCTACCCATGGCTGTAAGTCCCTGCCTGTAGTGAACATCTGGCCACAACTTCTGGAAACTGGCCCTGGAAGGCAGTGTAGTAAACGCCATGGTTTGCTTACAGCAGGAAGCTCCGGGATATGTGATGCAATGGAGGCGGAGAGGTGAGCGGTGCGATATGTATAAGTATTTTTCTATGTTTTCATTTGTTTATTATGTTTTGGGATCTAGAAACCATAATAAGGGACATTAAATTCTATGAGAATAACTTCTAACTTTTCCTGGGAAAATCCATGTGAACAGGTGACTTAGAATGTTGTCAGATCAAGTCATCTTTAACAATGTTTTTCTTTCTTCAAACATAATAGTTTCATAGTTTTTAAGGTTGAAGGTAGACATAAATCCATCGAGTTGAAATTATAGCCTAACATGTAGATTCAGAGGAAGGCATAATGCCCATGGGGCAGATACAAATAGCTCCACACTGGGGGAAAAATTCCTTTCCAACTCCACATACAGCAATTAGACTAGTTCCCTGTATCAAAGTCCAACACAGAATCTAGAGCCCGTAACCTGTAATATTATATTATATATTCTTGAATTTTAATAGCGAGTCAACCATTACATCATCATGTGGCGGAGAGTTCCATAGTCTCACTCTTTACAGCAGATGTGATTATGATTACACATTCTTTTCTTTAGATGTAGAGGATGCCCCCTTGTTCCTGACGAAGATCTAAGTTTAAAAGGATCATTAGAAAGTTCTCTGTACTGTTGCCTCATATTTACATTCTAATAAAATCTCCCATAAGCCTTCGTTTTCCAAACTAAATAACCGCCAAGTTTACTAACCTATTTTGGTATTGTAGTTTACTCATTCCCTTAATAACTTTGATTGCTCTTCTCTGTGCCAGCTCTAGCTCAGCTATGTCCTTGTTACACACCAGAGACCAAAACTGTACACAGTATTCTAAGTGTGGTTGCACTAATAACTTGTAGTATAGAGTCAAAACTATTTTCTAGTAATGAGCATCTATGCCTCTTTTAATATATCCCATTATTTTATTTGGCTTGGCAGCAACTGCCTGACACTGGTCACTAAAGTGAAGTTTGCTATCGACCCACACACTCAAGTCTTTGTCAGTGGCAGTTTTACCCAGTGTTTTACAATTTAGTACACAATTATTTCCACTGGCCAAGTGCATAACCTTACATTTATCTACATTAAACTTCAATTGCCATTTCTCAGCCCAAGCCTTCAGTTTACATAAAAACTTATGTAATATTAAATGATCCTCCTCTGTGTTGATTACCCTGCAGAGTTTAGTATCATCTGCAAATATTGCAATTCTAGACTATATGCCCTATACAAGGTCTTTAATAAATATGTTAAAAAGAAGATTGCCCAATATTGACTCCTTTGTAGAGATGAGCAAATATATCAATATTCGGTTCGGAACACGATGGCCAAGTTTGCAATATTCGTTGATTTAATAGCCAAATAAAGCTGAACGCCATACACAGCACAAAAGCCAGTGTTTCCCACAAATGTGTGATAACGTGGGAAACATCGGCGTAGAGGTTCTGATCTGTTGTAACAACACCACTGGTAGATCATTACTGCCATCAAAGCCATTTGGGGTCACGCTGTCAGATGTCAGAGTGACCCCGCAAAGGTGCAGTGACCCGCGATAAAAAGCTTACTGCAGGTAAGCAGGTGCCGGCTGATGAGATACTACTCCCATCAGGCTACATCTGCTGTCACTGATATAAGTGACAACAGTTGTCGCTGATGGGAGAAGTATGTGATGAACGTCAGCTTACGCTGAGTCGTTTTCCTTTTTTGAGTGGACCCTCTGGGCCGTGGCACCCACCCACCTAGGACGAGCTGACCTAGTGAGAATCCACCCCCTATACAGGGAGTGTCAGGGGCAAGACCAAGGGTGTGAGCCACCACAGCAGCTGGACCAGACGGCCGGCTCAGGGAAACAAGACAAGACAAGACGTTAGTTCAAGGAAACTTCATTAAGGAACACTTCTGGGTACAACAGGTGCAAAACGTGAACACACAGAGTACATAGAGCAAGGTGCGTGCAAGAGCACACCGAGGTCCAAAGCATGGTACATGCAGATGATAGACAGAGGCACGAGGACATCGGACTCCGGACAGCAGGCAAAGATCAACCGGAACATCAGGTTCTGTAGCTCTGAAGGTGATCGGCAGGTTCCGGACATCCGGTAAGCAAACCAGAGTTCCATGCAAGGAGACAAGACAAAGTTAGAAACAGAATGCGTGTCAACTAGAGTTGAGCGACTTTTGTTTTTTTATGGTCGAGTTTCGTTTCGTGAAACCCGACTTTTCCAAAAGTTGGGTCGAGCAAGATCGGCCGATAAGGAAAAGTCGGGGTCGTCCCGAAACACGAAACCCAATGTAAGTCAATGGGGAATAAAAGTCGGCAGTGAGAGGAGGACAGGAAACACACCTACAGTGCTCATTTGAATGCCAAAAGCATCAATTCTTCTTACTTAAGCTGGTCAACCTTAATTAACTTCATAATACAAGTTACGCACTGAAAAATGGGGGTTATTTGGCTAAAGTTGTGGGGGGGGGGTAGGGCTGGCTCCAGGTTTTCATGTGCCCTGGGCGAAAGAGCACCCCTTTAACACATACCACAACTCATCATGCTCCGATACAGCAGAGAAATAGCGGTATAGTACAATGAAAAATACCTCACTTTTTACATCTCATGACGAGGCCCATCTATTTCTCCATACAGAATCATTGGTCCCATATAATGTTTGAAACAGTATATGATGAGCTCCACATAATGCTACAGTATATGTTGGTCCCCATGGATGAAGCTCCACTGTGTTATGGGCCCAAATAATGCTCCAAACATAATGGGCCCCATTTCTAATGCTCTAGTGTATAATGGGCCCTGTAAATGCTGCTCCAGTGTCTGATGTCCACCTTTGGAATGTTCCAATGTATGGTGGTCCCCATCTATCATTCTCCAGAGTATAGTGCTCCCCAAAAATTGCTGTCCCAACATTGAAAACAATCAAATAAGTCTCCTCGCTAGGGAATCCCTGTACTAGTCTGGACTCCTCGTCGTCCCCATCTTCCATCTCACTGCACAGTATTTCAACCTTGCAAGTGCTGTGATCCTGAGCAAGCAGGGGGGCCCACTCGTTGGCGACGGCACTGGCACAGGGCCCCTGATAGTACGGTGGTGTGTCTGATGGCGGGTGGGCCGAACCTGCACTTTCATCTGCAGCTTCCTCTTTGTCACCGTGTAAGATGGAACTGTATATGGGAAGGGTAACCTGAGTTTCATCAGGGTCAGATTCAGGCAGGGTAGCGTGCGAGGGGAATGTAGTGGTCTGGGTCAATGTACCAGCAGATTCATCGAGCAGTGGCTGGGCATCAGTGCACTTGTGTCGCCCCCAGGAGTACGGTCGCCACAGTGGCATTACCTTCCTCCTAGGGAGTGTGATGTCATGCTTGGGAGCAACGAAGGATCTCTCTAGCAGGTTAACTGATGTGGGAATAACGCCGCCCAGAGTCATGACCCTCCAAACAGCGTTCATGAAGGCAAAGTGTTTGTTTTACGTGGGCAGTATGGTTGCAAAGCTGAACCTTAAAGGAATGTCCAGAAGGGCACCACCAGGAGTGGAGCCTACGGCGTAATTTGACTCAACACGGGCAACCTCAACCATGCCAGCTACAGAACAGATGCACACATTGCAAGCTTAATTCCGTTAACGAACGAGACTCCGTCATGCCCCGCGGTCCGAGTCCGGCTTAATAGAGGAAAGTATAGGAGTAACCCCGGCACACTAATAACATGAAAATAAAGTCTTCTCAACGACAGTCTTTAATTGTTGTGATTTTATTGATTGTGAAAAAAAAGGGTGGTGTTACAATCCAAAAAAGGGTGGTGTTACAATCCTATACAATAAAAGAACAAAAATCAATAAATAAACTTTATAAAGTATTATAAAACCAAAAATCTGGTGATACATAAGGTGGGGACAGTGTCAAACATCCTTTGTGAAGGTGTGTATAGATCTATAATGATGTGAGGCCAGTGAGTATGTATTGTGGTGTGATACGGTGAACATGTGAGAGGTTGAACAGAGGAATAGAGTGAAGGTGTAAGGAGTTGAAAAGCATGAATGTGTAGGTAGTGTCGAGAAAGGGCATTAGGGGACAGTGAAGTGGAGTGGGAATAAAGGTGAGGTCATCTAAGGAGGCAGTGTGTAAGGGGTGCTCTTGGAAATGTTAAGGCATAAGGTATAAATACCTAGATCCTTGGTTTTGAGGTGTGTGTATAAGTGGTATAGGTTTGCCTTTGTAATCCAGCTGCTGGAACGGTACCTATAGTAACCACTGAGAAAGGGTATAGGTTAAGGAATAGCGAGGTATATAGAAAGAAAAGATATAAAAGAAAGTTTTAGGGGTCACATACCGATGTGTAGGGTCAGCACGTGACTCCCGTCCTAAGGACAAAAAAGCAGGTCAATAAGCTGAGATGGAGAAAGGAAACCCAGTCTATGAAGACTGTAGGGCACCATTACCTTGTGTCCTAAATCTAGTCAGGTGTAGAGGAGGCCGGAAGTGCATGTGGCTTAGTGCAGTGATGTTAAATACTGTCAAGCACTTCCTGATTGGGTGAGGAAGGGGCGGGAATGGGGGGAAGGGCCATCGCCATCTTAGTGAGGTCAAAAATGTCTGAATGAATGTACTGAGCATGTGCAGGGCGGGGATAGAGAATGAGCATGTTTTGACTTGACAGGAAGTGATGGTGGCAGTCGCCATCTTGGTGAGGTCAAAAAATGTCAGAATGAATGTACTGAGCATGTGCAGGGCGGGGATAGAGAATGAACATGTTTTGACTTGACAGGAAGTGATGTTGGCAGTCGCCATCTTGGTGAGGTCAAAAATGTCAGAATGAATGTACTGAGCAGGTGCGAGCCATCCAGGAAGTGAAGTAAAAAAGGGAGAGTTGTGAGGAAATGTCACATGCATACAGGCGGCCATTTTAACGGTGGGACTGTGCTGAATTCATGCATGGTGATAATTTCAGTGCTGGTTGTGCCTATCAGGTTTCAGAGAAACTTCCTTTTCCTGCCTAAAAACAAAGAAAGGTAATTAGAGCAAGGTTTACATGCAAAGAGTAAAATGGCGTTCATATTAACACACTTACTGTATGTCAGAAATATCTCCTATAAACCAAAAAACGTTGTGTAGGAAAAGAACTTATTTGGTAGTGATTTTAAACTCCTGATGAAAAACAAAACTAATTCACTATGAAGTGGAATTTAGAAGGGATTAATAATACATTTCAGATTCTCTATTGAGACTGTGTGGATGGAGGGTATTTAGGTGATATATCCAATACGCTTCACGCTCTTTGAGCGTTTGGATTCTATTACCCCCTCGTCTGGGTACAGGGATTTGTTCGATAACCTGAAATTTCAGTTGGCTTACAGAGTGTCTATTTTCCACAAAATGGGCAGGAATTGGTAAAAGTGTGTTCTCACACCGGATGGTTGATTTATGTTTGGAAATGCGGTCTTTCACATGCTGGGTGGTTTCCCCAACGTATCCTAGGCCGCATGGGCATTTGATTAAATAGACGACAAAATTTGAGTTGCAGGTAAAATAGCCATTGATCTTGTACCGTTTGCTGGACCTCGGATGGGTGAATGAATCGCCTTTACTAACATTCGTGCATTGTGCGCAACCCAAACAAGGGAAGGTTCCGTTGCGCACCGTGCTAAATGTCTTCTGCCTGAATGTCTTGAAGTGGGAGCCCACGTCGGCTCTAACCAAAGTGTTTTTTAGGTTCTGAGCCCGCTTATGGCAGATGAGAGGAGGATTTTGGAAATTTTCAATCCCCGGGTAAGCCTTTTCTAGTAGGGGCCAGTGTTCAAGGACTGCTTTTTTGATCAGAGGAGAGAACGGGTGATAGGTGTTGATGAACTTAACCCTATTCTCTACATCACAGTCACGTTGGGTAATTCTGGTTTGTTGTTCAGCGTTAATTTTGGGGTATCCTCTTGTTTGAAACTTTTCAGTCATCTCGTCATGTCTCATTTGCCTGATATCAGGTGTTGAGACTATGCGGTCAAGGCTTACCCGGGGATTGAAAATTTCCAAAATCCTCCTCTCATCTGCCATAAGCGGGCTCAGAACCTAAAAAACACTTTGGTTAGAGCCGACGTGGGCTCCCACTTCAAGACATTCAGGCAGAAGACATTTAGCACGGTGCGCAACGGAACCTTCCCTTGTTTGGGTTGCGCACAATGCACGAATGTTAGTAAAGGCGATTCATTCACCCATCCGAGGTCCGGCAAATGGTACAAGATCAATGGCTATTTTACCTGCAACTCAAATTTTGTCGTCTATTTAATCAAATGCCCATGCGGCCTAGGATACGTTGGGGAAACCACCCAGCATGTGAAAGACCGCATTTCCAAACATAAATCAACCATCTGGTGTGAGAACACACTTTTACCAATTCCTGCCCATTTTGTGGAAAATAGACACTCTGTAAGCCAACTGAAATTTCAGGTTATCGAACAAATCCCTGTACCCAGACGAGGGGGTAATAGAATCCAAACGCTCAAAGAGCGTGAAGCGTATTGGATATATTACCTAAATACCCTCCATCCACACGGTCTCAATAGAGAATCTGAAATGTATTATTAATCCCTTCTAAATTCCACTTCATAGTGAATTAGTTTTGTTTTTCATCAGGAGTTTAAAATCACTACCAAATAAGTTCTTTTCCTACACAACGTTTTTTGGTTTATAGGAGATATTTCTGACATAAGTGTGTTAATATGAACGCCATTTTACTCTTTGTATGTAAACCTTGCTCTAATTACCTTTCTTTGTTTTTAGGCAGGAAAAGGAAGTTTCTCTGAAACCTGATAGGCACAACCAGCACTGAAATTATCACCGTGCATGAATTCAGCACAGTCCCACCGTTAAAATGGCCGCCTGTATGCATGTGACATTTCCTCACAACCCTCCCTTTTTTACTTCACTTCCTGAATGGCTCGCACCTGCTCAGTACATTCATTCTGACATTTTTGACCTCACCAAGATGGCGACTGCCAACATCACTTCCTGTCAAGTCAAAACATGTTCATTCTCTATCCCCGCCCTGCACATGCTCAGTACATTCATTCTGACATTTATTGACCTCACCAAGATGGCGACTGCCACCATCATTTCCTGTCAAGTCAAAACATGCTCATTCTCTATCCCCGCCCTGCACATGCTCAGTACATTCATTCAGACATTTTTGACCTCACTAAGATGGCGATGGCCCTTCCCCCCATTCCCGCCCCTTCCTCACCCAATCAGGAAGTGCTTGACAGTATTTAACATCACTGCACTAAGCCACATGCACTTCTGGCCTCCTCTACACCTGACTAGATTTAGGACACAAGGTAATGGTGCCCTACAGTCTTCATAGACTGGGTTTCCTTTCTCCATCTCAGCTTATTGACCTGCTTTTTTGTCCTTAGGACGGGAGTCACGTGCTGACCCTACACATGGGTATGTGACCCCTAAAACTTTCTTTTATATCTTTTCTTTCTATATACCTTGCTATTCCTTAACCTATACCCTTTCTCAGTGGTTACTATAGGTACCGTTCCAGCAGCTGGATTACAAAGGCAAACCTATACCACTTATACACACACCTCAAAACCAAGGATCTAGGTATTTATACCTTATGCCTTAACATTTCCAAGAGCACCCCTTACACACTGCCTCCTTAGATGACCTCACCTTTATTCCCACTCCACTTCACTGTCCCCTAATGCCCTTTCTCGACACTACCTACACTTTCATGCTTTTCAACTCCTTACACCTTCACTCTATTCCTCTTTTCAACCTCTCACATGTTCACCGTATCACACCACAATACATACTCACTGGCCTCACATCATTATAGATCTATACACACCTTCACAAAGGATGTTTGACACTGTCCCCACCTTATGTATCACCTATCACTAGATTTTTGGTTTTATAATACTTTATAAAGTTTATTTATTGATTTTTGTTCTGTTATTGTATTGGATTGTAACACCACCCTTTTTTGGATTGTAACACCACCCTTTTTTTTTCACAATCAATAAAATCACAACAATTAAAGACTGTCGTTAAGAAGACTTTACTTTCATGTTATTAGTGTGCCGGGGTTACTCCTATACTTTAGTCTTGTTTTTTCCCAGAGCACCTAAGTTGGGGTTTGAGCCTGTCATATCTACTTTATATCGGCTTAATAGAGGGACACGTGAGGCTCTGGCACATGAGATTGGCCAATAACTGGTGTGTCATGCCCTTACATGTCCGTGGCTGCATGTGCGCTACACTGAAAAGGCCAGCGTTTGTCGCTTACAGGTGCAGATAACCTGCTGAACAACGTTAGTGATGGGGATCACTGATTACAATTATTACTCGCGAACGATGATTTCCCAGTAAGTGCAGGTCAACCGCAGTTCCGGAATTAGGCCTAACCGTCATTCCTGAAAAAAATGAAAAACTTACGTGTGCAAACCATAGGTGCTGTAGATTGCTTAACAGCTCGCCAGCCGTTCTCACGCCCAGTATGGGTTACACGTGATTGCACAAAGGTGAGAAAGGGTACCGTATCCCCGGATAACATGTATGGATAGCGTACACATTAAAAAGATATGTCTATACATCAGGAGGCAGGCTCAGACTGTGTTAGGCCCAGTATGGCTTGCACGTGATTGCACAAAGGTGAGAAAGGGTACCGTATCCCCGGATAACATGTATGGATAGCGTACACATTCAAAAGATATGTCTATACATCAGGAGGCAGGCTCAGACGGTGTTAGGCCCAGTATGGCTTGCACGTGATTGCACAAAGGTGAGAAAGGGTACCGTATCCCCGGATAACATGTATGGATAGCGTACACATTCAAAAGATATGTCTATACATCAGGAGGCAGGCTCAGACGGTGTCAGGCCCAGTATGGCTTGCAAGTGATTGCACAAAGGTGAGAAAGGGTACCGTATCCCCGGATAACATGTATGGATAGCATACACATTCAAAAGATATGTCTATACATCAGGAGGCAGGCTCAGACGGTGTAAGGCCCAGTATGGCTTGCAAGTGATTGCACAAAGGTGAGAAAGGGTACCGTATCCACGGATAACATGTATGGATAGCGTACACATTCAAAAGATATGTCTATACATCAGGAGGCAGGCTCAGACGGTGTCAGGCACAGTATGGATTTGACGGCCCAGACTACACAGCGGAGGAGCAGGGAGAGGTAAAGATTGCAAATGCTGGGGCCCTGCCCAAGCAAGGGGGGCCCACTCATGGGCGTCGGTACTGGCACTGGGCCCCTCATAGTACGGCGGTGTGTCTGACGGCGGGTGTGCACCACCACCGTCAGAGACACTTGATTGCACTATGAGGGACCCTGTGCCCATGCCCGCGCCCAAGAGTCGGCCTACCCACCTGTCCAGGGCAACGGCACTCGCACGGTGTCATGCGCTAGGTGGTGATCCCGGCCATGGGGGGGGGAGGCAGCACAGTTAGGGAGTTTTAGAAAGTGGCATATGTTGATGTTGGACATTCAGCTGATGCAAAAGGCGAAATAGGTCAAGTCCCAGGAAGAGGTGGACCAAAGCAAGCCATTTTTCTGTCACCCTATGTGTCATCAGGGGAAAGTGGGACAAAATCCTTGGAAACCCATGCATGGTTCATTTTAATGAAGGTAAGGCTAATTTCACACTTGCTTTTTTTGCAGCGCGTTTTTCCCGCAAAAAAACGCATTGAAAAAATGCATACAAACGCATACAAATGCGTTTTTTTCAAGCATTTTTATGAGCATGCATGAAAAAAACGCAGCGTTTTTATGCGTTTGTATGCGTTTTTAGTGCGTTTGCGTTTTTTCCAACATTAGGTGGCCCCTCACACTAACCCAAACCATGACTTTACTGACCCTAACCCTGACCCTAACCCTAACCCTTAACCAAACCATACTAACCCTAACCCTTAACCAAACCATACTAACCCTAACCCTAACTCTAAACCCTAGCTAACCCTAACCCTAAACCCCCTTAACTAACCCTCTAACCCAAACCCCTAAATTCCATTGTCCAACTAATGGTAAAAAAAAAAAACGCATGCGCAAAAAAACGCATACATAAGCATGCCAATGCGCACATATGCACACCCATAGACTTATAATGGGTGTCTTGCTGTAAAAAAAACGCATTGCGCGCGCATGCGTTTTTTTGAGGCAAGTCGGACGCCCAAAAAATGCAACAGGATGCATTTTGTGCGCCCGAGCACATACCGCAAAAAAACGCATGCGCGGAAAAACGCATACAAACGCATGTGTATGCGCACATAAGCGCATCCCATGCAAAGTATAGGAAAAAAAAACGCATGCGTTTTTTAGCGCTAAAATCCCGCGAAAAAAAACGCAAGTGTGAAACCAGCCTTAGATCATCCACATTGTGGGTTGACAGACGGGTCCTTTTTTCTGTCAGGATTGATCCAGCTGCACTGAAGACTCTTTCCGATAGCACACTTGCAGCTGGGCAAGCGAGCTCCTGTAAGGCATATTGTGCCAATTCAGGCCAGGTGTCCAGTTTAGCAGCCCAATAATCAAAGGGGAATGACCTGTGTGGGAGAACATCGATATGGGAGGAAAAGTAGTTTGTAACCATAGTTGACAACTGCTGTCTCCTGTCACTTTCCATCGATGCAGTATTACCAGTTGTGTGAGCGGTACTTGAAAAATCAGTCCACAACATTGTCATGAAACCCCTGTCTACAACGCCACTTCTGCTGTGTGCACCATGAACACCTCTGCCAAGCTGCCCCCGGCCCTTACGGCTCGTGTGAGAACCATCACCGCTGCTGTGTGCTGGGAATGCCTCAAGCAACCGATTTACCAGAGTTGCTTGTTTATTAGCCAATATTAGGTCAAGGTTCTCCTGTGGCATGATGTTTTGTAATTTGCCTTTATAGCGTGGATCCAGGATGCTGGCCAACCAGTAGTCATCGTTCATCATTTTGGCAATGCGGGGGTCCCTTTTTAGGATCCGCAAGGCATAATCTGACATGTGGGCCAATGTTCGCGGTGTCAATGATGCACTGCGAGTGCTGGTTGGAGGAGCACTTTCTGGCAAATCCACATCCCTCCAGTCACTCAAAA
Source organism: Dendrobates tinctorius (assembly GCF_039654945.1). Lineage (NCBI taxonomy): Eukaryota > Metazoa > Chordata > Amphibia > Anura > Dendrobatidae > Dendrobates > Dendrobates tinctorius. The sequence continues at coordinate 9,535,153 of NW_027361795.1, read as the reverse complement.
ACCCTGTACCAGACCTTGCCACGCCAACATTTTCACTTGCCCCACGAGATGCATCCTCCTCCCCTAAATAATCATCCCCATCATCATCCTCCTCCTCCTCTTCTTCCTCCAACTCGTCCAGGAGAGGTCCCTGAGCAGACAATGGCTGAATGTCATCAAGGATTCCCTCCACCTCTTCCTCCTCGTCAACATTGGCTGCAGACACCTGCTCCTTAAGGTGCGTCAAAGTTTGCATGAGCAGACGCATAAGTGGGATGCTCATGCTTAGGATGGTGTCGTCTGCGCTTACCAGCCGTGTGCATTCCTCAAAACACTGAAGGACTTTACAGAGGTCTTTCAGTTTCGACCACTGCACACCTGTCAACTCCATGTCTGCTCTCAAAGTGACTGGCCGTGTATCCTCCCACAAATGCATTATGGCCTGCCTCTGCTCGCACAGCCGCTCCACCATGTGCAGGGTGGAGTTCCACCTTGTTGCAATGTGGATAATGAGGCGGTGGTTGGGAAGGTGGAGCAATCGCTGCAGCTTCTGCATACGAACGGAGTGTACAGGCGACGGGCGGATATGCGCGCACAGTCTTCGCACCTTATGGAGCAGGGCTGTTAACTCCGGATAATTTTTGAGGAAGCACTGCACCACCAGGTTCAAGGTGTGAGCCAAGCAAGGTATGTGGCTGAGTTTTGAAAGGGCTATGGCTGCCACAAAATTACGGCCGTTATCTCTAACTACCTTGCCTGCCTCAAGATGTACACTGCCCAGCCATGACTCAGTTTGTCGCTTCAAGTACTCGGCCAGCACCTCGGCGGTGTGTCTGTCGCCCAAACACATAATCTGCAACACAGCCTGCTGACGCTTTCCACTAGCTGCTCGATAGGGGGACACCTCGTGTGCAACAGTGGCAGCTGCAGATGGAGTGCTCGTACGACTGCGCTCTGTGGACGAGCTTTCGCTTCTGGAGGAGGAGGAGGAGGGTGGAACGCCTACAGCCAACTGTTTCCTATACCGTGAGCTAGGCAGCACTGTCCCATCACCGCTGTCCCCTGTGGACCCTGCATCCACCACATTAACCCAGTGCGCAGTGATGGACACGTAACGGCCCTGGCCATGCCGACTGGACCATGCATCAGTTGTGAGGTGCACCTTTCCACTCACTGACTGCTTGAGTGCATGGACAATGCGGTCTTTCACATGATGGTGGAGGGCTGGGATGGCTTTGCGAGAGAAGAAGTGGCGACTGGGTAGGTCATAGCGTGGTACTGCATAGGCCATGAGTTCGCGGAAAGCTGCGCTTTCCACCAACCGATAGGGCATCATCTCAAATGAGATTAGTTTGACAATGTGGGCGTTCAAACCCAGTGTACGCAGCTGAGAGACTGAGTACTTTCTTGACCTACTCATAGTGTCTGGGAGGGTGAGCTAGACTTGAGAGCTGCATATGGTGGAAGTAGCGGTGGACAGGGCGGACTGAGAGAGGGTTGATGATGGTGATGGAGTTGGTGTTCTTTCTGATGGCCTAGATTCAGTATTTCGTTGATATAACAGTGGGATTCCCTGACTGCTGTGGCCTTGCAACGACACCTCAACATTTGCTGCTGTGCTAACCGGTGGGCTTACAGTGGGGGAAACAATGTAGCGTTGCTGACTACCTTCTTTGTGATCAGTTGCACATGTGGCACTTGAGGTTTGGTGTTGTGTCCACGCTTGCAAGTGCATGCTGGTTAAATGTCTAAGCATGCAACTGGTATTCAAATTTTTCAGATTTTTCCCTCGGCTAAAGGTCTTTGCGCACTTCTTACAGATAACCTTGGCCTGATCAAGAGGATTTTGTTCAAAAAAGTGCCACACTGCACTCTTCCTACTTTGGCAGACATTTTGCAGCCTAGCACGCTGTGATCTTTTGACCCTCTGGACAAGCTGTCCAGCAACTCTTTTGATGTTTGGAACCTGTCTTTGGAGTGCTCCGGGCCTGCCAGATAACAGCTGTTGCGATGTTGATGTCTGCTGTGGATGCTCCTTATCTGAGCTATTGGAAGCAGCACCCTCTTCCCCCAATGGATGCCAATCTGGGTCAACAACTGGGTCATCCATCACCTCCTCTTCATTGTCATGTGCACCTTCCTCTGTGTCACTGTGTATGGTGGTATAGTATGCGGGAAGGGGCACCTGAGTCTCATCAGGGTCAGAATCTGGCTCTGTACACTGCGAGGACAATGTAGTGCTCTGAGTGAATGTACCAGCAGAATCATCCATCAGCGGCTGTGCATCAGTGCACTCCATGTCAGATTCATCTTGGCCTGGGTAATTCACCATTTCACTTGATAATTCAGGCATGGTATGTGAAAACAGCTCCATGGAGTAATCAGTAGTATGGCCTGCGTCATCCTTCAATCTTGGTTGTGGTGAAGGACACAAGGAAAGGTGTGGTTCATGAACATGAGCCTCCAATGACGACTCAGTGCTTTTACTTTTTACAACTTCAGAAGAGGAGGCGATAGAGCTGGAGGCTGAGTCAGCAATGTAAGACAAAACTTTTTCCTGATGCACTGGCGTTAAAAGCGGTTTGCCAACTCCTAGAAAACTAAGCCTTTGAAGCCTTATGGAGCCAGACGATGACGCAGGCTCAACACCTACTGCATTCGGTCCTATTTTGCTTTTGCCACTACCATCAGATCCACCACCAACACCATCATTACCACCTGCCAACCCCCGCCCAATTCCAGAGCCTCTTCCACCAGCCTTCCTCATTTTTGGTAGAAATGTAGACAAAATCCTACAAACTATATAGTAATGTAAAACAAGGTACAAGGTGTCTATAGGACAGGGGAGATTTAGATTTTCTGCAGACACTTGTGGACACTGGACATTTGGATTGTGTGAGGCCCACTGAATATCACAGTGCTATGTCACAGGCTCGATGGCACAGGTGTGAAAAAAGTAACTACAGGATAAGGGAGATTTTGAATTTCTGCAGACACTTGTGGACACTGGACACTTGGATTGTGTGAGGCCCACTGAATATCTCAGTGCTATGTCACAGGCTCGATGGCACAGGTGTGAAAAAAGTGACTACAGGATAAGGGAGATTTTGAATTTCTGCAGACACTTGTGGACACTGGACTCTTGGATTGTGTGAGGTCCACTGAATATCACAGCGCTATGTCACTGGCTCGATGGCACAGGTGTGAAAAAAGTGACTACAGGATAAGGGAGATTTTGAATTTCTGGGAGATTTTGAATTTCTGCAGACACTTGTGGACACTGGACACTTGGATTGTGTGAGGCCCACTGAATATCACTGTGCTATGTCACAGGCTCGATGGCACAGGTGTGAAAAAAGTGACTACAGGATAAGGGAGATTTTGAATTTCTGCAGACACTTGTGGACATTGGACACTTGGATTGTGTGAGGCCCACTGAATATCACAGTGCTATGTCACAGGCTCGATGGCACAGGTGTGAAAAAAGTGACTACAGGATAAGGGAGATTTTGAATTTCTGCAGACACTTGTGGACACTGGACACTTGGATTGTGTGAGGCCCACTGAATATCACAGCGCTATGTCACAGGCTCGATGGCACAGGTGTGAAAAAAGTGACTACAGGATAAGGGAGATTTTGAATTTCTGGGAGATTTTGAATTTCTGCAGACACTTGTGGACACAGGACACTTGGATTGTGTGAGGCCCACTGAATATCACAGCGCTATGTCACAGGCTTGATGGCACAGGTGTGAAAAAAGTGACTACAGGATAAGGGAGATTTTGAATTTCTGCAGACACTTGTGGACACTGGACACTTGGATTGTGTGAGGCCCACTGAATATCACTGTGCTATGTCACAGGCTCGATGGCACAGGTGTGAAAAAAGTGACTACAGGATAAGGGAGATTTTGAATTTCTGCAGACACTTGTGGACACTGGACACTTGGATTGTGTGAGGCCCACTGAATATCACAGCGATATGTCACAGGCTCGATGGCACAGGTGTGAAAAAAGTGACTACAGGATAAGGGAGATTTTGAATTTCTGCAGACACTTGTGGACACTGGACACTTGGATTGTGTGAGGCCCACTGAATATCACAGTGCTATGTCACAGGCTCGATGGCACAGGTGCGAAAAAAGTGACTACAGGATAAGGGAGATTTTGAATTTCTGGGAGATTTTGAATTTCTGCAGACACTTGTGGACACTGGACACTTGGATTGTGTGAGGCCCACTGAATATCACAGCGCTATGTCACAGGCTCGATGGCACATGTGTGAAAAAAGTGACTACAGGATAAGGGAGATTTTGAATTTCTGTAGACACTTGTGGACACTGGACACTTGGATTCTGAGAGGCCTACTGAATATCACAGCGCTATGTCACAGGCTCGATGGCACAGGTGTGAAAAAAGTGACTACAGGATAAGGGAGATTTTGAATTTCTGGGAGAGTTTGAATTTCTGCAGACACTTGTGGACACTGGACACTTGGATTCTGAGAGGCCCACTGAATATCACAGCGCTATGTCACAGGCTCGATGGCACAGGTGTGAAAAAAGTGACTACAGGATAAGGGAGATTTTGAATTTCTGGGAGATTTTGAATTTCTGCAGACACTTGTGGACACTGGACACTTGAATTGTGTGAGGCCCACTGAATATCACAGCGCTATGTCACAGGCTCGATGGCACAGGTGTGAAAAAAGTGACTACTGGATAAGGGAGATTTTGAATTTCTGGGAGATTTTGAATTTCTGCAGACACTTGTGGACACTGGACACTTGGATTGTGTGAGGCCAACTGAATATCACAGTGCTATGTCACAGGCTCGATGGCACAGGTGTGAAAAAAGTGACTACAGGATAAGGGAGATTTTGAATTTCTGCAGACATTTGTGGACACTGGACACTTGGATTGTGTGAGGCCTACTGAATATCACAGCGCTATGTCACAGGCTCGATGGCACAGGTGTGAAAAAAGTGACTACAGGATAAGGGAGATTTTGAATTTCTGGGAGATTTTGAATTTCTGCAGACACTTGTGGACACTGGACACTTGGATTGTGTGAGGCCTACTGAATATCACAGCGCTATGTCTCAGGCTCGATGGCACAGGTGTGAAAAAGTGACTACAGGATAAGGGAGATTTTAAATTTCTGCAGACACTTGTGAACACTGGACACTTGGATTGTGTGAGGCCCACTGAATATCACAGCGCTATTTCACAGGCTCGATGGCACAGGTGTGAAAAAAGTGACTACAGGATAAGGGAGATTTTGAATTTCTGCAGACACTTGTGGACACTGGACACTTGGATTGTGTGAGGCCCACTGAATATCACAGCGCTATGTCACAGGCTTGATGGCACAGGTGTGAAAAAAGTGACTACAGGATAAGGGAGATTTTGAATTTCTGGGAGATTTTGAATTTCTGCAGACACTTGTGGACACTGGACACTTGGATTGTGTGAGGCCCACTGAATATCACAGTGCTATGTCACAGGCTCGATGGCACAGGTGTGAAAAAAGTGACTACAGGATAAGGGAGATTTTGAATTTCTGCAGACACTTGTGGACACTGGACACTTGGATTGTGTGAGGCCCACTGAATATCACAGCGCTATGTCACAGGCTCGATGGCACAGGTGTGAAAAAAGTGACTACAGGATAAGGGAGATTTTGAATTTCTGGGAGATTTTGAATTTCTGCAGACACTTGTGGACACAGGACACTTGGATTGTGTGAGGCCCACTGAATATCACAGCGCTATGTCACAGGCTTGATGGCACAGGTGTGAAAAAAGTGACTACAGGATAAGGGAGATTTTGAATTTCTGCAGACACTTGTGGACACTGGACACTTGGATTGTGTGAGGCCCACTGAATATCACAGAGCTATGTCACAGGCTCGATTGCACAGGTGTGAAAAAAGTGACTACAGGATAAGGGAGATTTTGAATTTCTGGGAGATTTTGAATTTCTGCAGACACTTGTGGACACTGGACACTTGGATTGTGTGAGGCCAACTGAATATCACAGTGCTATGTCACAGGCTCGATGGCACAGGTGTGAAAAAAGTGACTACAGGATAAGGGAGATTTTGAATTTCTGCAGACACTTGTGGACACTGGACACTTGGATTGTGTGAGGCCCACTGAATATCACAGCGCTATGTCACAGGCTCGATGGCACAGGTGCGAAAAAAGTGACTACAGGATAAGGGAGATTTTGAATTTCTGGGAGATTTTGAATTTCTGCAGACACTTGTGGACACTGGACACTTGGATTGTGTGAGGCCCCCTGAATATCACAGCGCTATGTCACAGGCTCGATGGCACAGGTGTGAAAAAAGTGACTACAGGATAAGGGAGATTTTGAATTTCTGCAGACACTTGTGGACACTGGACACTTGGATTGTGTGAGGCCTACTGAATATCACAGCGCTATGTCACAGGCTCGATGTCACAGGTGTGAAAAAAGTGACTACAGGATAAGGGAGATTTTGAATTTCTGGGAGATTTTGAATTTCTGCAGACACTTGTGGACACTGGACACTTGGATTGTGTGAGGCCCACTGAATATCACAGCGCTATGTCACAGGCTCGATGGCACAGGTGTGAAAAAGTGACTACAGGATAAGGGAGATTTTAAATTTCTGCAGACACTTGTGGACACTGGACACTTGGATTGTGTGAGGCCCACTGAATATCACAGCGCTATGTCACAGGCTCGATGGCACAGGTGTGAAAAAAGTGACTACAGGATAAGGGAGATTTTGAATTTCTGCAGACACTTGTGGACACTGGACACTTGGATTGTGTGAGGCCCACTGAATATCACAGCGCTATGTCACAGGCTCGATGGCACAGGTGTGAAAAAAGTGACTACAGGATAAGGGAGATTTTGAATTTCTGCAGACACTTGTGGACACTGGACACTTGGATTGTGTGAGGTCCACTGAATATCACAGCGCTATATCACTGGCTCGATGGCACAGGTGTGAAAAAAGTGACTACAGGATAAGGGAGATTTTGAATTTCTGGGAGATTTTGAATTTCTGCAGACACTTGTGGACACTGGACACTTGGATTGTGTGAGGCCCACTGAATATCACAGCGCTATGTCACAGGCTCGATGGCACAGGTGTGAAAAAAGTGACTACAGGATAAGAGAGATTTTTAATTTCTGGGAGATTTTGAATTTCTGCAGACACTTGTGGACACTGGACACTTGGATTTTGTGAGGCCCACTGAATATCACAGCGCTATGTCACAGGCTCGATGGCACAGGTGTGAAAAAAGTGACTACAGGATAAGGGAGATTTTGAATTTCTGCAGACACTTGTGGACACTGGACACTTGGATTGTGTGAGGCCTACTGAATATCACAGCGCTATGTCACAGGCTCGATGGCACAGGTGTGAAAAAAGTGACTACAGGATAAGGGAGATTTTGAATTTCTGGGAGAGTTTGAATTTCTGCAGACACTTGTGGACACTGGACACTTGGATTGTGTGAGGCCCACTGAATATCACAGCGCTATGTCACAGGCTCGATGGCACAGGTGTGAAAAAGTGACTACAGGATAAGGGAGATTTTGAATTTCTGCAGACACTTGTGGACACTGGACACTTGGATTGTGTGAGGTCCACTGAATATCACAGCGCTATGTCACTGGCTCGATGGCACAGGTGTGAAAAAAGTGACTACAGGATAAGGGAGATTTTGAATTTCTGGGACATTTTGAATTTCTGCAGACACTTGTGGACACTGGACACTTGGATTGTGTGAGGCCCACTGAATATCACAGCGCTATGTCACAGGCTCGATGGCACAGGTGTGAAAAAAGTGACTACAGGATAAGGGAGATTTTGAATTTCTGGGAGATTTTGAATTTCTGCAGACACTTGTGGACACTGGACACTTGGATTGTGTGAGGCCAACTGAATATCACAGTGCTATGTCACAGGCTCGATGGCACAGGTGTGAAAAAAGTGACTACAGGATAAGGGAGATTTTGAATTTCTGCAGACACTTGTGGACACTGGACACTTGGATTGTGTGAGGCCTACTGAATATCACAGCGCTATGTCACAGGCTCGATGGCACAGGTGTGAAAAAAGTGACTACAGGATAAGGGAGATTTTGAATTTCTGGGAGAGTTTGAATTTCTGCAGACACTTGTAGACACTGGACACTTGGATTGTGTGAGGCCCACTGAATATCACAGCGCTATGTCACAGGCTCGATGGCACAGGTGTGAAAAAAGTGACTACAGGATAAGGGAGATTTTAAATTTCTGCAGACACTTGTGGACACTGGACACTTGGATTGTGTGAGGCCCACTGAATATCACAGCGCTATGTCACAGGCTCGATGGCACAGGTGTGAAAAAAGTGACAACAGGATAAGGGAGATTTTGAATTTCTGGGAGATTTTGAATTTCTGCAGACACTTGTGGACACTGAACACTTGGATTGTGTGAGGCCCACTGAATATCACAGCGCTATGTCACAGGCTCGATGGCACAGGTGTGAAAAAGTGACTACAGGATAAGGGAGATTTTAAATTTCTGCAGACACTTGTGGACACTGGACACTTGGATTGTGTGAGGCCCACTGAATATCACAGCGCTATGTCACAGGCTCGATGGCACAGGTGTGAAAAAAGTGACTACAGGATAAGGGATATTTTGAATTTCTGGGAGATTTTGAATTTCTGCAGACACTTGTGGGCACTGGACACTTGGATTGTGTGAGGCCCACTGAATATCACAGCGCTATGTCACAGGCTTGATGGCACAGGTGTGAAAAAAGTGACTATAGGATAAGGGAGATTTTGAATTTCTGGGAGATTTTGAATTTCTGCAGACACTTGTGGACACAGGACACTTGGATTGTGTGAGGCCCACTGAATATCACAGCGCTATGTCACAGGCTTGATGGCACAGGTGTGAAAAAAGTGACTACAGGATAAGGGAGATTTTGAATTTCTGCAGACACTTATGGACACTGGACACTTGGATTGTGTGAGGCCCACTGAATATCACTGTGCTATGTCACAGGCTCGATGGCACAGGTGTGAAAAAAGTGACTACAGGATAAGGGAGATTTTGAATTTCTGCAGACACTTGTGGACACTGGACACTTGGATTGTGTGAGGCCCACTGAATATCACAGCGATGTGTCACAGGCTCGATGGCACAGGTGTGAAAAAAGTGACTACAGGATAAGGGAGATTTTGAATTTCTGCAGACACTTGTGAACACTGGACACTTGGATTGTGTGAGGCCCACTGAATATCACAGCGCTATGTCACAGGCTCGATGGCACAGGTGCGAAAAAAGTGACTACAGGATAAGGGAGATTTTGAATTTCTGGGAGATTTTGAATTTCTGCAGACACTTGTGGACACTGGACACTTGGATTGTGTGAGGCCCACTGAATATCACAGCGCTATGTCACAGGCTCGATGGCACATGTGTGAAAAAAGTGACTACAGGATAAGGGAGATTTTGAATTTCTGTAGACACTTGTGGACACTGGACACTTGGATTCTGAGAGGCCTACTGAATATCACAGCGCTATGTCACAGGCTCGATGGCACAGGTGTGAAAAAAGTGACTACAGGATAAGGGAGATTTTGAATTTCTGGGAGAGTTTGAATTTCTGCAGACACTTGTAGACACTGGACACTTGGATTGTGTGAGGCCCACTGAATATCACAGCGCTATGTCACAGGCTCGATGGCACAGGTGTGAAAAAAGTGACTACAGGATAAGGGAGATTTTAAATTTCTGCAGACACTTGTGGACACTGGACACTTGGATTGTGTGAGGCCCACTGAATATCACAGCGCTATGTCACAGGCTCGATGGCACAGGTGTGAAAAAAGTGACTACAGGATAAGGGAGATTTTGAATTTCTGCAGACACTTGTGGACACTGGACACTTGGATTGTGTGAGGCCCACTGAATATCACAGCGCTATGTCACAGGCTCGATGGCACAGGTGTGAAAAAAGTGACTACAGGATAAGGGAGATTTTGAATTTCTGCACACACTTGTGGACACTGGACACTTGGATTGTGTGAGGTCCACTGAATATCACAGCGCTATGTCACTGGCTCGATGGCACAGGTGTGAAAAAAGTGACTACTGGATAAGGGAGATTTTGAATTTCTGGGAGATTTTGAATTTCTGAGGACACTTGTGGACACTGGACACTTGGATTGTGTGAGGCCCACTGAATATCACAGCGCTATGTCACAGGCTCGATGGCACAGGTGTGAAAAAAGTGACTACAGGATAAGGGAGATTTTGAATTTCTGGGAGATTTTGAATTTCTGCAGACACTTGTGGACACAGGACACTTGGATTGTGTGAGGCCCACTGAATATCACAGCGCTATGTCACAGGCTTGATGGCACAGGTGTGAAAAAAGTGACTACAGGATAAGGGAGATTTTGAATTTCTGCAGACACTTGTGGACACTGGACACTTGGATTGTGTGAGGCCCACTGAATATCACAGTGCTATGTCACAGGCTCGATGGCACAGGTGTGAAAAAAGTGACTACAGGATAAGGGAGATTTTGAATTTCTGGGAGATTTTGAATTTCTGCAGACACTTGTGGACACTGGACACTTGGATTGTGTGAGGCCTACTGAATATCACAGCGCTATGTCACAGGCTCGAGGGCACAGGTGTGAAAAAGTGACTACAGGATAAGGGAGATTTTAAATTTCTGCAGACACTTGTGGACACTGGACACTTGGATTGTGTGAGGCCCACTGAATATCACAGCGCTATGTCACAGGCTCGATGGCACAGGTGTGAAAAAAGTGACTACAGGATAAGGGAGATTTTGAATTTCTGCAGACACTTGTGGACACTGGACACTTGGATTGTGTGAGGCCCACTGAATATCACAGCGCTATGTCACAGGCTCGATGGCACAGGTGTGAAAAAAGTGACTACAGGATAAGGGAGATTTTGAATTTCTGGGAGATTTTGAATTTCTGCAGACACTTGTGGACACTGGACACTTGGATTGTGTGAGGCCCACTGAATATCACAGCGCTATGTCACAGGCTTGATGGCACAGGTGTGAAAAAAGTGACTATAGGATAAGGGAGATTTTGAATTTCTGGGAGATTTTGAATTTCTGCAGACACTTGTGGACACTGGACACTTGGATTGTGTGAGGCCCACTGAATATCACAGTGCTATGTCACAGGCTCGATGGCACAGGTGTGAAAAAAGTGACTACAGGATAAGGGAGATTTTGAATTTCTGCAGACACTTGTGGACACTGGACACTTGGATTGTGTGAGGCCCACTGAATATCACAGCGCTATGTCACAGGCTCGATGGCACAGGTGTGAAAAAAGTGACTACAGGATAAGGGAGATTTTGAATTTCTGGGAGATTTTGAATTTCTGCAGACACTTGTGGACACAGGACACTTGGATTGTGTGAGGCCCACTGAATATCACAGCGCTATATCACAGGCTTGATGGCACAGGTGTGAAAAAAGTGACTACAGGATAAGGGAGATTTTGAATTTCTGCAGACACTTGTGGACACTGGACACTTGGATTGTGTGAGGCCCACTGAATATCACAGCGCTATGTCACAGGCTCGATGGCACAGGTGTGAAAAAAGTGACTACAGGATAAGGGAGATTTTGAATTTCTGGGAGATTTTGAATTTCTGCAGACACTTGTGGACACTGGACACTTGGATTGTGTGAGGCCCCCTGAATATCACAGCGCTATGTCACAGGCTCGATGGCACAGGTGTGAAAAAAGTGACTACAGGATAAGGGAGATTTTGAATTTCTGCAGACACTTGTGGACACTGGACACTTGGATTGTGTGAGGCCTACTGAATATCACAGCGCTATGTCACAGGCTCGATGGCACAGGTGTGAAAAAAGTGACTACAGGATAAGGGAGATTTTGAATTTCTGCAGACACTTGTGGACACTGGACACTTGGATTGTGTGAGGCCCACTGAATATCACAGCGATATGTCACAGGCTCGATGGCACAGGTGTGAAAAAAGTGACTACAGGATAAGGGAGATTTTGAATTTCTGCAGACACTTGTGGACACTGGACACTTGGATTGTGTGAGGCCCACTGAATATCACAGCGCTATGTCACAGGCTCGATGGCACAGGTGTGAAAAAAGTGACTACAGGATAAGGGAGATTTTGAATTTCTGGGAGATTTTGAATTTCTGCAGACACTTGTGGACACTGGACACTTGGATTGTGTGAGGCCCACTGAATATCACAGCGCTATGTCACAGGCTCGATGGCACAGGTGTGAAAAAGTGACTACAGGATAAGGGAGATTTTAAATTTCTGCAGACACTTGTGGACACTGGACACTTGGATTGTGTGAGGCCCACTGAATATCACAGCGCTATGTCACAGGCTCGATGGCACAGGTGTGAAAAAAGTGACTACAGGATAAGGGAGATTTTGAATTTCTGCAGACACTTGTGGACACTGGACACTTGGATTGTGTGAGGCCCACTGAATATCACAGCGCTATGTCACAGGCTCGATGGCACAGGTGTGAAAAAAGTGACTACAGGATAAGGGAGATTTTGAATTTCTGCAGACACTTGTGGACACTTGGATTGTGTGAGGTCCACTGAATATCACAGCGCTATATCACTGGCTCGATGGCACAGGTGTGAAAAAAGTGACTACAGGATAAGGGAGATTTTGAATTTCTGGGAGATTTTGAATTTCTGCAGACACTTGTGGACACTGGACACTTGGATTGTGTGAGGCCCACTGAATATCACACCGCTATGTCACAGGCTCGATGGCACAGGTGTGAAAAAAGTGACTACAGGATAAGAGAGATTTTGAATTTCTGGGAGATTTTGAATTTCTGCAGACACTTGTGGACACTGGACACTTGGATTGTGTGAGGCCTACTGAATATCACAGCGCTATGTCACAGGCTCGATGGCACAGGTGTGAAAAAAGTGACTATAGGATAAGGGAGATTTTGAATTTCTGGGAGAGTTTGAATTTCTGCAGACACTTGTAGACACTGGACACTTGGATTGTGTGAGGCCCACTGAATATCACAGCGCTATGTCACAGGCTCGATGGCACAGGTGTGAAAAAAGTGACTACAGGATAAGGGAGATTTTGAATTTCTGGGAGATTTTGAATTTCTGCAGACACTTGTGGACACCGGACACTTGGATTGTGTGAGGCCCACTGAATATCACAGCGCTATGTCACTGGCTCGATGGCACAGGTGTGAAAAAAGTGACTACAGGATAAGGGAGATTTTGAATTTCTGGGAGATTTTGAATTTCTGCAGACACTTGTGGACACTGGACACTTGGATTGTGTGAGGCCTACTGAATATCACAGCGCTATGTCACAGGCTCGATGGCACAGGTGTGAAAAAAGTGACTACAGGATAAGGGAGATTTTGAATTTCTGCAGACACTTGTGGACACTGGACACTTGGATTGTGTGAGGCCTACTGAATATCACAGAGATATGTCACAGGCTCGATGGCACAGGTGTGAAAAAAGTGACTACAGGATAAGGGAGATTTTGAATTTCTGGGAGAGTTTGAATTTCTGCAGACACTTGTAGACACTGGACACTTGGATTGTGTGAGGCCCACTGAATATCACAGCGCTATGTCACAGGCTCGATGGCACAGGTTTGAAAAAAGTGACTACAGGATAAGGGAGATTTTAAATTTCTGCAGACACTTGTGGACACTGGACACTTGGATTGTGTGAGGCCCACTGAATATCACAGCGCTATGTCACAGGCTCGATGGCAAAGGTGTGAAAAAAGTGACTACAGGATAAGGGAAATTTTGAATTTCTGGGAGAGTTTGAATTTCTGCAGACACTTGTGGACACTGGACACTTGGATTGTGTGAGGCCCACTGAATATCACAGCGCTATGTCACAGGCTCGATGGCACAGGTGTGAAAAAGTGACTACAGGATAAGGGAGATTTTAAATTTCTGCAGACACTTGTGGACACTGGACACTTGGATTGTGTGAGGCCCACTGAATATCACAGCGCTATGTCACAGGCTCGATGGCACAGGTGTGAAAAAAGTGACTACAGGATAAGGGAGATTTTGAATTTCTGCAGACACTTGTGGACACTGGACACTTGGATTGTGTGAGGCCCACTGAATATCACAGCGCTATGTCACAGGCTCGATGGCACAGGTGTGAAAAAAGTGACTACAGGATAAGGGAGATTTTGAATTTCTGCAGACACTTGTGGACACTGGACACTTGGATTGTGTGAGGTCCACTGAATATCACAGCGCTATGTCACTGGCTCGATGGCACAGGTGTGAAAAAAGTGACTACAGGATAAGGGAGATTTTGAATTTCTGGGACATTTTGAATTTCTGCAGACACTTGTGGACACTGGACACTTGGATTGTGTGAGGCCCACTGAATATCACAGCGCTATGTCACAGGCTCGATGGCACAGGTGTGAAAAAAGTGACTACAGGATAAGGGAGATTTTGAATTTCTGGGAGATTTTGAATTTCTGCAGACACTTGTGGACACTGGACACTTGGATTGTGTGAGGCCAACTGAATATCACAGTGCTATGTCATAGGCTCGATGGCACAGGTGTGAAAAAAGTGACTACAGGATAAGGGAGATTTTGAATTTCTGCAGACACTTGTGGACACTGGACACTTGGATTGTGTGAGGCCTACTGAATATCACAGCGCTATGTCACAGGCTCGATGGCACAGGTGTGAAAAAAGTGACTACAGGATAAGGGAGATTTTGAATTTCTGGGAGAGTTTGAATTTCTGCAGACACTTGTAGACACTGGACACTTGGATTGTGTGAGGCCCACTGAATATCACAGCGCTATGTCACAGGCTCGATGGCACAGGTGTGAAAAAAGTGACTACAGGATAAGGGAGATTTTAAATTTCTGCAGACACTTGTGGACACTGGACACTTGGATTGTGTGAGGCCCACTGAATATCACAGCGTTATGTCACAGGCTCGATGGCACAGGTGTGAAAAAAGTGACAACAGGATAAGGGAGATTTTGAATTTCTGGGAGATTTTGAATTTCTGCAGACACTTGTGGACACTGGACACTTGGATTGTGTGAGGCCCACTGAATATCACAGCGCTATGTCACAGGCTCGATGGCACAGGTGTGAAAAAGTGACTACAGGATAAGGGAGATTTTAAATTTCTGCAGACACTTGTGGACACTGGACACTTGGATTGTGTGAGGCCAACTGAATATCACAGCGCTATGTCACAGGCTCGATGGCACAGGTGTGAAAAAAGTGACTACAGGATAAGGGATATTTTGAATTTCTGGGAGATTTTGAATTTCTGCAGACACTTGTGGGCACTGGACACTTGGATTGTGTGAGGCCCACTGAATATCCCAGCGCTATGTCACAGGCTTGATGGCACAGGTGTGAAAAAAGTGACTATAGGATAAGGGAGATTTTGAATTTCTGGGAGATTTTGAATTTCTGCAGACACTTGTGGACACAGGACACTTGGATTGTGTGAGGCCCACTGAATATCACAGCGCTATGTCACAGGCTTGATGGCACAGGTGTGAAAAAAGTGACTACAGGATAAGGGAGATTTTGAATTTCTGCAGACACTTATGGACACTGGACACTTGGATTGTGTGAGGCCCACTGAATATCACTGTGCTATGTCACAGGCTCGATGGCACAGGTGTGAAAAAAGTGACTACAGGATAAGGGAGATTTTGAATTTCTGCAGACACTTGTGGACACTGGACACTTGGATTGTGTGAGGCCCACTGAATATCACAGCGATATGTCACAGGCTCGATGGCACAGGTGTGAAAAAAGTGACTACAGGATAAGGGAGATTTTGAATTTCTGCAGACACTTGTGGACACTGGACACTTGGATTGTGTGAGGCCCACTGAATATCACAGCGCTATGTCACAGGCTCGATGGCACAGGTGCGAAAAAAGTGACTACAGGATAAGGGAGATTTTGAATTTCTGGGAGATTTTGAATTTCTGCAGACACTTGTGGACACTGGACACTTGGATTGTGTGAGGCCCACTGAATATCACAGCGCTATGTCACAGGCTCGATGGCACATGTGTGAAAAAAGTGACTACAGGATAAGGGAGATTTTGAATTTCTGTAGACACTTGTGGACACTGGACACTTGGATTCTGAGAGGCCTACTGAATATCACAGCGCTATGTCACAGGCTCGATGGCACAGGTGTGAAAAAAGTGACTACAGGATAAGGGAGATTTTGAATTTCTGGGAGAGTTTGAATTTCTGCAGACACTTGTAGACACTGGACACTTGGATTGTGTGAGGCCCACTGAATATCACAGCGCTATGTCACAGGCTCGATGGCACAGGTGTGAAAAAAGTGACTACAGGATAAGGGAGATTTTAAATTTCTGCAGACACTTGTGGACACTGGACACTTGGATTGTCTGAGGCCCACTGAATATCACAGCGCTATGTCACAGGCTCGATGGCACAGGTGTGAAAAAAGTGACTACAGGATAAGGGAGATTTTGAATTTCTGCAGACACTTGTGGACACTGGACACTTGGATTGTGTGAGGCCCACTGAATATCACAGCGCTATGTCACAGGCTCGATGGCACAGGTGTGAAAAAAGTGACTACAGGATAAGGGAGATTTTGAATTTCTGCACACACTTGTGGACACTGGACACTTGGATTGTGTGAGGTCCACTGAATATCACAGCGCTATGTCACTGGCTCGATGGCACAGGTGTGAAAAAAGTGACTACTGGATAAGGGAGATTTTGAATTTCTGGGAGATTTTGAATTTCTGAGGACACTTGTGGACACTGGACACTTGGATTGTGTGAGGCCCACTGAATATCACAGCGCTATGTCACAGGCTCGATGGCACAGGTGTGAAAAAAGTGACTACAGGATAAGGGAGATTTTGAATTTCTGGGAGATTTTGAATTTCTGCAGACACTTGTGGACACAGGACACTTGGATTGTGTGAGGCCCACTGAATATCACAGCGCTATGTCACAGGCTTGATGGCACAGGTGTGAAAAAAGTGACTACAGGATAAGGGAGATTTTGAATTTCTGCAGACACTTGTGGACACTGGACACTTGGATTGTGTGAGGCCCACTGAATATCACAGCGCTATGTCACAGGCTCGATGGCACAGGTGTGAAAAAAGTGACTACAGGATAAGGGAGATTTTGAATTTCTGGGAGATTTTGAATTTCTGCAGACACTTGTGGACACTGGACACTTGGATTGTATGAGGCCTACTGAATATCACAGCGCTATGTCACAGGCTCGAGGGCACAGGTGTGAAAAAGTGACTACAGGATAAGGGAGATTTTAAATTTCTGCAGACACTTGTGGACACTGGACACTTGGATTGTGTGAGGCCCACTGAATATCACAGCGCTATGTCACAGGCTCGATGGCACAGGTGTGAAAAAAGTGACTACAGGATAAGGGAGATTTTGAATTTCTGCAGACACTTGTGGACACTGGACACTTGGATTGTGTGAGGCCCACTGAATATCACAGCGCTATGTCACAGGCTCGATGGCACAGGTGTGAAAAAAGTGACTACAGGATAAGGGAGATTTTGAATTTCTGGGAGATTTTGAATTTCTGCAGACACTTGTGGACACTGGACACTTGGATTGTGTGAGGCCCACTGAATATCACAGCGCTATGTCACAGGCTTGATGGCACAGGTGTGAAAAAAGTGACTATAGGATAAGGGAGATTTTGAATTTCTGGGAGATTTTGAATTTCTGCAGACACTTGTGGACACTGGACACTTGGATTGTGTGAGGCCCACTGAATATCACAGTGCTATGTCACAGGCTCGATGGCACAGGTGTGAAAAAAGTGACTACAGGATAAGGGAGATTTTGAATTTCTGCAGACACTTGTGGACACTGGACACTTGGATTGTGTGAGGCCCACTGAATATCACAGCGCTATGTCACAGGCTCGATGGCACAGGTGTGAAAAAAGTGACTACAGGATAAGGGAGATTTTGAATTTCTGGGAGATTTTGAATTTCTGCAGACACTTGTGGACACAGGACACTTGGATTGTGTGAGGCCCACTGAATATCACAGCGCTATATCACAGGCTTGATGGCACAGGTGTGAAAAAAGTGACTACAGGATAAGGGAGATTTTGAATTTCTGCAGACACTTGTGGACACTGGACACTTGGATTGTGTGAGGCCCACTGAATATCACAGCGCTATGTCACAGGCTCGATGGCACAGGTGTGAAAAAAGTGACTACAGGATAAGGGAGATTTTGAATTTCTGGGAGATTTTGAATTTCTGCAGACACTTGTGGACACTGGACACTTGGATTGTGTGAGGCCAACTGAATATCACAGTGCTATGTCACAGGCTCGATGGCACAGGTGTGAAAAAAGTGACTACAGGATAAGGGAGATTTTGAATTTCTGCAGACACTTGTGGACACTGGACACTTGGATTGTGTGAGGCCCACTGAATATCACAGTGCTATGTCACAGGCTCGATGGCACAGGTGTGAAAAAGTGAATACAGGATAAGGTAGATTTTGAATTTCTGCAGACACTTGTGGACACTGGACACTTGGATTGTGTGAGGCCCACTGGATATCACAGCGCTATGTCACAGGCTCGATGGCACAGGTGCGAAAAAAGTGACTACAGGATAAGGGAGATTTTGAATTTCTGGGAGATTTTGAATTTCTGCAGACACTTGTGGACACTGGACACTTGGATTGTGTGAGGCCCCCTGAATATCACAGCGCTATGTCACAGGCTCGATGGCACAGGTGTGAAAAAAGTGACTACAGGATAAGGGAGATTTTGAATTTCTGCAGACACTTGTGGACACTGGACACTTGGATTGTGTGAGGCCTACTGAATATCACAGCGCTATGTCACAGGCTCGATGGCACAGGTGTGAAAAAAGTGACTACAGGATAAGGGAGATTTTGAATTTCTGCAGACACTTGTGGACACTGGACACTTGGATTGTGTGAGGCCCACTGAATATCACAGCGATATGTCACAGGCTCGATGGCACAGGTGTGAAAAAAGTGACTACAGGATAAGGGAGATTTTGAATTTCTGCAGACACTTGTGGACACTGGACACTTGGATTGTGTGAGGCCCACTGAATATCACAGCGCTATGTCACAGGCTCGATGGCACAGGTGTGAAAAAAGTGACTACAGGATAAGGGAGATTTTGAATTTCTGGGAGATTTTGAATTTCTGCAGACACTTGTGGACACTGGACACTTGGATTGTGTGAGGCCCACTGAATATCACAGCGCTATGTCACAGGCTCGATGGCACAGGTGTGAAAAAGTGACTACAGGATAAGGGAGATTTTAAATTTCTGCAGACACTTGTGGACACTGGACACTTGGATTGTGTGAGGCCCACTGAATATCACAGCGCTATGTCACAGGCTCGATGGCACAGGTGTGAAAAAAGTGACTACAGGATAAGGGAGATTTTGAATTTCTGCAGACACTTGTGGACACTGGACACTTGGATTGTGTGAGGCCCACTGAATATCACAGCGCTATGTCACAGGCTCGATGGCACAGGTGTGAAAAAAGTGACTACAGGATAAGGGAGATTTTGAATTTCTGCAGACACTTGTGGACACTTGGATTGTGTGAGGTCCACTGAATATCACAGCGCTATATCACTGGCTCGATGGCACAGGTGTGAAAAAAGTGACTACAGGATAAGGGAGATTTTGAATTTCTGGGAGATTTTGAATTTCTGCAGACACTTGTGGACACTGGACACTTGGATTGTGTGAGGCCCACTGAATATCACACCGCTATGTCACAGGCTCGATGGCACAGGTGTGAAAAAAGTGACTACAGGATAAGAGAGATTTTGAATTTCTGGGAGATTTTGAATTTCTGCAGACACTTGTGGACACTGGACACTTGGATTGTGTGAGGCCTACTGAATATCACAGCGCTATGTCACAGGCTCGATGGCACAGGTGTGAAAAAAGTGACTATAGGATAAGGGAGATTTTGAATTTCTGGGAGAGTTTGAATTTCTGCAGACACTTGTAGACACTGGACACTTGGATTGTGTGAGGCCCACTGAATATCACAGCGCTATGTCACAGGCTCGATGGCACAGGTGTGAAAAAAGTGACTACAGGATAAGGGAGATTTTGAATTTCTGGGAGATTTTGAATTTCTGCAGACACTTGTGGACACCGGACACTTGGATTGTGTGAGGCCCACTGAATATCACAGCGCTATGTCACTGGTTCGATGGCACAGGTGTGAAAAAAGTGACTACAGGATAAGGGAGATTTTGAATTTCTGGGAGATTTTGAATTTCTGCAGACACTTGTGGACACTGGACACTTGGATTGTGTGAGGCCTACTGAATATCACAGCGCTATGTCACAGGCTCGATGGCACAGGTGTGAAAAAAGTGACTACAGGATAAGGGAGATTTTGAATTTCTGCAGACACTTGTGGACACTGGACACTTGGATTGTGTGAGGCCTACTGAATATCACAGAGCTATGTCACAGGCTCGATGGCACAGGTGTGAAAAAAGTGACTACAGGATAAGGGAGATTTTGAATTTCTGGGAGAGTTTGAATTTCTGCAGACACTTGTAGACACTGGACACTTGGATTGTGTGAGGCCCACTGAATATCACAGCGCTATGTCACAGGCTCGATGGCACAGGTTTGAAAAAAGTGACTACAGGATAAGGGAGATTTTAAATTTCTGCAGACACTTGTGGACACTGGACACTTGGATTGTGTGAGGCCCACTGAATATCACAGCGCTATGTCACAGGCTCGATGGCACAGGTGTGAAAAAAGTGACTACAGGATAAGGGAAATTTTGAATTTCTGGGAGATTTTGAATTTCTGCAGACACTTGTGGACACTGGACACTTGGATTGTGTGAGGCCCACTGAATATCACAGCGCTATGTCACAGGCTCGATGGCACAGGTGTGAAAAAGTGACTACAGGATAAGGGAGATTTTAAATTTCTGCAGACACTTGTGGACACTGGACACTTGGATTGTGTGAGGCCCACTGAATATCACAACGCTATGTCACAGGCTCGATGGCACAGGTGTGAAAAAAGTGACTACAGGATAAGGGATATTTTGAATTTCTGGGAGATTTTGAATTTCTGCAGACACTTGTGGGCACTGGACACTTGGATTGTGTGAGGCCCACTGAATATCACAGCGCTATGTCACAGGCTTGATGGCACAGGTGTGAAAAAAGTGACTATAGGATAAGGGAGATTTTGAATTTCTGGGAGATTTTGAATTTCTGCAGACACTTGTGGACACTGGACACTTGGATTGTGTGAGGCCCACTGAATATCACAGTGATATGTCACAGGCTCGATGGCACAGGTGTGAAAAAAGTGACTACAGGATAAGGGAGATTTTGAATTTCTGCAGAAACTTGTGGACACTGGACACTTGGATTGTGTGAGGCCCACTGAATATCACAGCGCTATGTCACAGGCTCGATGGCACAGGTGTGAAAAAAGTGACTACAGGATAAGGGAGATTTTGAATTTCTGCAGACACTTGTGGACACTGGACACTTGGATTGTGTGAGGCCCACTGAATATCACAGCGCTATGTCACAGGCTCGATGGCACAGGTGCCAAAAAAGTTACTACAGGATAAGGGAGATTTTGAATTTCTGGGAGATTTTGAATTTCTGCAGACACTTGTGGACACTGGACACTTGGATTGTGTGAGGCCCACTGAATATCACAGCGCTATGTCACAGGCTCGATGGCACAGGTGTGAAAAAAGTGACTACAGGATAAGGGAGATTTTCAATTTCTGCAGACACTTGTGGACACTGGACACTTGGATTGTGTGAGGCCTACTGAATATCACAGCGCTATGTCACAGGCTCGATGGCACAGGTGTGAAAAAAGTGACTACAGGATAAGGGAGATTTTGAATTTCTGCAGACACTTGTGGACACTGGACACTTGGATTGTGTGAGGCCTACTGAATATCACATCGCTATGTCACAGGCTCGATGGCACAGGTGTGAAAAAAGTGACTACAGGATAAGGGAGATTTTGAATTTCTGGGAGAGTTTGAATTTCTGCAGACACTTGTAGACACTGGACACTTGGATTGTGTGAGGCCCACTGAATATCACAGCGCTATGTCACAGGCTCGATGGCACAGGTGTGAAAAAAGTGACTACAGGATAAGGGAGATTTTAAATTTCTGCAGACACTTGTGGACACTGGACACTTGGATTGTGTGAGGCCCACTGAATATCACAGCGCTATGTCACAGGCTCGATGGCACAGGTTTGAAAAAAGTGACTACAGGATAAGGGAGATTTTGAATTTCTGGGAGATTTTGAATTTCTGCAGACACTTGTGGACACTGGACACTTGGATTGTGTGAGGCCCACTGAATATCACAGCGCTATGTCACAGGCTAGATGGCACAGGTGTGAAAAAGTGACTACAGGATAAGGGAGATTTTAAATTTCTGCAGACACTTGTGGACACTGGACACTTGGATTGTGTGAGGCCCACTGAATATCACAGCGCTATGTCACAGGCTCGATGGCACAGGTGTGAAAAAAGTGACTACAGGATAAGGGATATTTTGAATTTCTGGGAGATTTTGAATTTCTGCAGACACTTGTGGGCACTGGACACTTGGATTGTGTGAGGCCCACTGAATATCACAGCGCTATGTCACAGGCTTGATGGCACAGGTGTGAAAAAAGTGACTATAGGATAAGGGAGATTTTGAATTTCTGGGAGATTTTGAATTTCTGCAGACACTTGTGGACACTGGACACTTGGATTGTGTGAGGCCCACTGAATATCACAGTGATATGTCACAGGCTCGATGGCACAGGTGTGAAAAAAGTGACTACAGGATAAGGGAGATTTTGAATTTCTGCAGAAACTTGTGGACACTGGACACTTGGATTGTGTGAGGCCCACTGAATATCACAGCGCTATGTCACAGGCTCGATGGCACAGGTGTGAAAAAAGTGACTACAGGATAAGGGAGATTTCGAATTTCTGCAGACACTTGTGGACACTGGACACTTGGATTGTGTGAGGCCCACTGAATATCACAGCGCTATGTCACAGGCTCGATGGCACAGGTGCCAAAAAAGTGACTACAGGATAAGGGAGATTTTGAATTTCTGGGAGATTTTGAATTTCTGCAGACACTTGTGGACACTGGACACTTGGATTGTGTGAGGCCCACTGAATATCACAGCGCTATGTCACAGGCTCGATGGCACAGGTGTGAAAAAAGTGACTACAGGATAAGGGAGATTTTGAATTTCTGCAGACACTTGTGGACACTGGACACTTGGATTGTGTGAGGCCTACTGAATATCACAGCGCTATGTCACAGGCTCGATGGCACAGGTGTGAAAAAAGTGACTACAGGATAAGGGAGATTTTGAATTTCTGGGAGAGTTTGAATTTCTGCAGACACTTGTAGAGACTGGACACTTGGATTGTGTGAAGCCCACTGAATATCACAGCGCTATGTCACAGGCTCGATGGCACAGGTGTGAAAAAAGTTACTACAGGATAAGGGAGATTTTAAATTTCTGCAGACACTTGTGGACACTGGACACTTGGATTGTGTGAGGCCCACTGAATATCACAGCGCTATGTCACAGGCTCGATGGCACAGGTGTGAAAAAAGTGACTACAGGATAAGGGAGATTTTGAATTTCTGGGAGATTTTGAATTTCTGCAGACACTTGTGGACACTGGACACTTAGATTGTGTGAGGCCCACTGAATATCACAGTGCTATGTCACAGGCTCGATGGCACAGGTGTGAAAAAAGTGACTACAGGATAAGGGAGATTTTGAATTTCTGCAGACACTTGTGGACACTTGGATTGTGTGAGGCCCACTGAATATCACAGCGCTATGTCACAGGCTCGATGGCACAGGTGTGAAAAAAGTGACTACAGGATAAGGGAGATTTTGAATTTCTGGGAGATTTTGAATTTCTGCAGACACTTGTGGACACTGGACACATGGATTGTTTGAGGCCCACTGAATATCACAGCACTATGTCACATGCTTGATGGCACAGGTGTGAAAAAAGTGACTACAGGATAAGGGAGATTTTCAATTTCTGCAGACACTTGTGGACACTGGACACTTGGATTGTGTGAGGCCCACTGAATATCACAGCGCTATGTCACAGGCTCGATGGCACAGGTGTGAAAAAAGTGACTACAGGATAAGGGAGATTTTGAATTTCTGGTTGATTTTGAATTTCTGCAGACACTTGTGGACACTGGACACTTGGATTGTGTGAGGCCAACTGAATATCACAGTGCTATGTCACAGGCTCGATGGCACAGGTGTGAAAAAAGTGACTACAGGATAAGGGAGATTTTGAATTTCTGCAGACACTTGTGGACACTGGACACTTGGATAGTGTGAGGCCCACTGAATATCACAGTGCTATGTCACAGGCTCGATGGCACAGGTGTGAAAAAAGTGACTACAGGATAAGGGAGATTTTGAATTTCTGCAGACACTTGTGGACACTGGACACTTGGATTGTGTGAGGCCCACTGAATATCAGAGCGCTATGTCACAGGCTCGATGGCACAGGTGCGAAAAAAGTGACTACAGGATAAGGGAGATTTTGAATTTCTGGGAGATTTTGAATTTCTGCAGACACTTGTGGAGACTGGACACTTGGATTGTGTGAGGCCCACTGAATATCACAGCGCTATGTCAAAGGCTCGATGGCACAGGTGTGAAAAAAGTGACTACAGGATAAGGGAGATTTTGAATTTCTGCAGACACTTGTGGACACTGGACACTTGGATTGTGTGAGGTCCACTGAATATCACAGTGCTATGTCACAGGCTCGATGGCACAGGTGTGAAAAAAGTGACTACAGGATAAGGGAGATTTTGAATTTCTGGGAGATTTTGAATTTCTGCAGACACTTGTGGACACTGGACACTTGGATTGTGTGAGGCCCACTGATTATCACAGCGCTATGTCACAGGCTCGATGGCACAGGTGTGAAAAAAGTGACTACAGGATAAGGGAGATTTTAAATTTCTGCCGACACTTGTGGACACTGGACACTTGGATTGTGTGAGGCCCACTGAATATCACAGCGCTATGTCACAGGCTCGATGGCACAGGTGTGAAAAAAGTGACTACAGGATAAGGGAGATTTTAAATTTCTGCAGACACTTGTGGACACTGGACACTTGGATTGTGTGAGGCCCACTGAATATCAAAGCGCTATGTCACAGGCTCGATGGCACAGGTGTGAAAAAAGTGACTACAGGATAAGGGAGATTTTGATTTTCTGCAGACACTTGTGGACACTGGACACTTGGATTGTGTGAGGCCCACTGAATATCACAGCGCTATGTCACAGGCTCGATGACACAGATGTGAAAAAAGTGACTACAGGATAAGGGAGATTTTGAATTTCTGGGAGATTTTGAATTTCTGCAGACACTTGTGGACACTGGACACTTGGATTGTGTGAGGCCCACTGAATATCACAGAGCTATTTCACAGGCTCGTTGGCACAGGTGTGAAAAAAGTGACTACAGGATAAGGGATATTTTACATTTCTGCAGACACTTGTGGACACTGGACACTTGGATTGTGTGAGGCCCACTGAATATCACAGCGCTATGTCACAGGCTCGATGGGACACGTGTGAAAAAAGTGACTACAGGATAAGGGAGATTTTGAATTTCTGGGAGATTTTGAATTTCTGCAGACACTTGTGGACACTGGACACTTGGATTGTGTGAGGCCCACTGAATATCACAGAGCTATTTCACAGGCTCGATGGCACAGGTGTGAAAAAAGTGACTACAGGATAAGGGATATTTTAAATTTCTGCAGACACTTGTGGACACTGGACACTTGGATTGTGTGAGGCCCACTGAATATCACAGTGCTATGTCACAGGCTCGATGGCACAGGTGTGAAAAAAGTGACTACAGGATAAGGGAGATTTTGAATTTCTGCAGACACTTGTGGACACTGGACACTTGGATTGTGTGAGGTCCACTGAATATCACAGCGCTATGTCACAGGCTCGATGGCACAGGTGTGAAAAAAGTGACTACAGGATAAGGGAGATTTTGAATTTCTGGGAGATTTTGAATTTCTGCAGACACTTGTGGACACTGGACACTTGGATTGTGTGAGGCCCATTGAATATCACAGCACTATGTCACAGGCTTGATGGCACAGGTCTGAAAAAAGTGACTACAGGATAAAGGAGATTTTCAATTTCTGCAGACACTTGTGGACACTGGACACTTGGATTGTGTGAGGCCCACTGAATATCACAGCGCTATGTCACAGGCTCGATGGCACAGGTGTGAAAAAAGTGACTACAGTATAAGGGAGATTTTGAATTTCTGGTTGATTTTGAATTTCTGCAGACACTTGTGGACACTGGACACTTGGATTGTGTGAGGCCAACTGAATATCACAGTGCTATGTCACAGGCTCGATGGCACAGGTGTGAAAAAAGTGACTACAGGATAAGGGAGATTTTGAATTTCTGCAGACACTTGTGGACACTGGACACTTGGATAGTGTGAGGCCCACTGAATATCACAGTGCTATGTCACAGGCTCGATGGCACAGGTGTGAAAAAAGTGACTACAGGATAAGGGAGATTTTGAATTTCTGCAGACACTTGTGGACACTGGACACTTGGATTGTGTGAGGCCCACTGAATATCACAGCGCTATGTCACAGGCTCGATGGCACAGGTGCGAAAAAAGTGACTACAGGATAAGGGAGATTTTGAATTTCTGGGAGATTTTGAATTTCTGCAGACACTTGTGGACACTGGACACTTGGATTGTGTGAGGCCCACTGAATATCACAGTGCTATGTCACAGGCTCGATGGCACAGGTGTGAAAAAAGTGACTACAGGATAAGGGAGATTTTGAATTTCTTCAGACACTTGTGGACACTGGACACTTGGATTGTGTGAGGCCCACTGAATATCACAGCGCTATGTCACAGGCTCGATGTCACAGGTGTGAAAAAAGTGACTACAGGATAAGGGAGATTTTGAATTTCTGCAGACACTTGTGGACACTGGACACTTGGATTGTGTGAGGCCCACTGAATATCACAGCGCTATGTCACAGGATCGATGGCACAGGTGTGAAAAAAGTGACTACAGTATAAGGGAGATTTTGAATTTCTGGGAGATTTTGAATTTCTGCAGACACTTGTGGACACTGGACACTTGGATTGTGTGAGGCCCACTGATTATCACAGCGCTATGTCACAGGCTCGATGGCACAGGTGTGAAAAAAGTGACTACAGGATAAGGGAGATTTTAAATTTCTGCAGACACTTGTGGACACTGGACACTTGGATTGTGTGTGTCCCACTGAATATCACAGCGCTATGTCACAGGGTCGATGGCACAGGTGTGAAAAAAGTGACTACAGGATAAGGGAGATTTTGAATTTCTGGGAGATTTTGAATTTCTGCAGACACTTGTGGACACTGGACACTTGGATTGTGTGAGGCCCACTGAATATCACAGTGCTATGTCACAGGCTCGATGGCACACGTGTGAAAAAGTGACTACAGGATAAGGGAGATTTTAAATTTCTGCAGACACTTGTGGACACTGGACACTTGGATTGTGTGAGGCCCACTGAATATCACAGCGCTATGTCACAGGCTCGATGGCACAGGTGTGAAAAAGTGACTACAGGATAAGGGAGATTTTAAATTTCTGCAGACACTTGTGGACACTGGACACTTGGATTGTGTGAGGCCCACTGAATATCACAGCGCTATGTCACAGGCTTGATGGCACAGGTGTGAAAAAAGTGACTACAGGATAAGGGAGATTTTGAATTTCTGGAAGATTTTGAATTTCTGCAGACACTTGTGGACACTGGACACTTGGATTGTGTGAGGCCCACTGATTATCACAGCGCTATGTCACAGGCTCGATGGCACAGGTGTGAAAAAAGTGACTACAGGATAAGGGAGATTTTAAATTTCTGTAGACACTTGTGGACACTGGACACTTGGAATGTGTGAGGCCCACTGAATATCACAGCGCTATGTCACAGGCTCGATGGCACAGGTGTGAAAAAAGTGACTACAGGATAAGGGAGATTTTGAATTTCTGGGAGATTTTGAATTTCTGCAGATACTTGTGGACACTGGACACTTGGATTGTGTGAGGCCCACTGAATATCACAGTGCTATGTCACAGGCTCGATGGTACAGGTGTGAAAAAAGTGACTACAGGATAAGGGAGATTTTGAATTTCTGCAGACACTTGTGGACACTGGACACTTGGATTGTGTGAGGCCCACTGAATATCACAGAGCTATTTCACAGGCTCGATGGCACAGGTGTGAAAAAAGTGACTACAGGATAAGGGATATTTTAAATTTCTGCAGACACTTGTGGACACTGGACACTTGGATTGTGTGAGGCCCACTGAATATCACAGTGCTATGTCACAGGCTCGATGGCACAGGTGTGAAAAAAGTGACTACAGGATAAGGGAGATTTTGAATTTCTGGGAGTTTTTGAATTTCTGCAGACACTTGTAGACACTGGACACTTGGATTGTGTGAGGCCCACTGAATATCACAGCGCTATGTCACAGGCTCGATGGCACAGGTGTGAAAAAAGTGACTACAGGATAAGGGATATTTTAAATTTCTGCAGACACTTGTGGACACTGGACACTTGGATTGTGTGAGGCCCACTTAATATCACAGCGCTATGTCACAGGCTCGATGGCACAGGTGTGAAAAAAGTGACTACAGGATAAGGGAGATTTTGAATTTCTGGGAGATTTTGAATTTCTGCAGACACTTGTGGACACTGGACACTTGGATTGTGTGAGGCCCACTGAATATCACAGCACTATGTCACAGGCTTGATGGCACAGGTGTGAAAAAAGTGACTACAGGATAAGGGAGATTTTCAATTTCTGCAGACACTTGTGGACACTGGACACTTGGATTGTGTGAGGCCCACTGAATATCACAGCGCTATGTCACAGGCTCGATGGCACAGGTGTGAAAAAAGTGACTACAGGATAAGGGAGATTTTGAATTTCTGGTTGATTTTGAATTTCTGCAGACACTTGTGGACACTGGACACTTGGATTGTGTGAGGCCAACTGAATATCACAGTGCTATGTCACAGGCTCGATGGCACAGGTGTGAAAAAAGTGACTACAGGATAAGGGAGATTTTGAATTTCTGCAGACATTTGTGGACACTGGACACTTGGATAGTGTGAGGCCCACTGAATATCACAGTGCTATGTCACAGGCTCGATGGCACAGGTGTGAAAAAAGTGACTACAGGATAAGGGAGATTTTGAATTTCTGCAGACACTTGTGGACACTGGACACTTTCTATTGTGTGAGGCCCACTGAATATCACAGCGCTATGTCACAGGCTCGATGGCACAGGTGCGAAAAAAGTGACTACAGGATAAGGGAGATTTTGAATTTCTGGGAGATTTTGAATTTCTGCAGACACTTGTGGACACTGGACACTTGGATTGCGTGAGGCCCACTGAATATCACAGCGCTATGTCACAGGCTCGATGGCACAGGTGTGAAAAAAGTGACTACAGGATAAGGGAGATTTTGAATTTCTTCAGACACTTGTGGACACTGGACACTTGGATTGTGTGAGGCCCACTGAATATCACAGCGCTATGTCACAGGCTCAATGTCACAGGTGTGAAAAAAGTGACTACAGGATAAGGGAGATTTTGAATTTCTGCAGACACTTGTGGACACTGGACACTTGGATTGTGTGAGGCCCACTGAATATCACAGCGCTATGTCACAGGCTCGACGGCACAGGTGTGAAAAAAGTGTCTACAGTATAAGGGAGATTTTGAATTTCTGGGAGATTTTGAATTTCTGCAGACACTTGTGGACACTGGACACTTGGATTGTGTGAGGCCCACTGATTATCACAGCGCTATGTCACAGGCTCGATGGCACAGGTGTGAAAAAAGTGACTACAGGATAAGGGAGATTTTAAATTTCTGCAGACACTTGTGGACACTGGACACTTGGATTGTGTGAGGCCCACTGAATATCACAGTGCTATGTCACAGGCTCGATGGCACAGGTGTGAAAAAAGTGACTACAGGATAAGGGAGATTTTAAATTTCTGCAGACACTTGTGGACACTGGACACTTGGATTGTGTGAGGCCCACTGAATATCAAAGCGCTATGTCACAGGCTCGATGGCACAGGTGTGAAAAAAGTGACTACAGGATAAGGGAGATTTTGATTTTCTGCAGACACTTGTGGACACTGGACACTTGGATTGTGTGAGGCCCACTGAATATCACAGCGCTATGTCACAGGCTCGATGACACAGGTGTGAAAAAAGTGACTACAGGATAAGGGAGATTTTGAATTTCTGGGAGATTTTGAATTTCTGCAGACACTTGTGGACACTGGACACTTGGATTGTGTGAGGCCCACTGAATATCACAGAGCTATTTCACAGGCTCGATGGCACAGGTGTGAAAAAAGTGACTACAGGATAAGGGATATTTTAAATTTCTGCAGACACTTGTGGACACTGGACACTTGGATTGTGTGAGGCCCACTGAATATCACAGCGCTATGTCACAGGCTCGATGGCACACGTGTGAAAAAAGTGACTACAGGATAAGGGAGATTTTGAATTTCTGGGAGATTTTGAATTTCTGCAGACACTTGTGGACACTGGACACTTGGATTGTGTGAGGCCCACTGAATATCACAGAGCTATTTCACAGGCTCGATGGCACAGGTGTGAAAAAAGTGACTACAGGATAAGGGATATTTTAAATTTCTGCAGACACTTGTGGACACTGGACACTTGGATTGTGTGAGGCCCACTGAATATCACAGTGGTATGTCACAGGCTCGATGGCACAGGTGTGAAAAAAGTGACTACAGGATAAGGGAGATTTTGAATTTCTGCAGACACTTGTGGACACTCGACACTTGGATTGTGTGAGGTCCACTGAATATCACAGCGCTATGTCACAAGCTCGATGGCACAGGTGTGAAAAAAGTGACTACAGGATAAGGGAGATTTTGAATTTCTGGGAGATTTTGAATTTCTGCAGACACTTGTGGACACTGGACACTTGGATTGTGTGAGGCCCACTGATTATCACAGCGCTATGTCACAGGCTCGATGGCACAGGTGTGAAAAAAGTGACTACAGAATAAGGGAGATTTTAAATTTCTGCAGACACTTGTGGACACTGGACACTTGGATTGTGTGAGGCCCACTGAATATCACAGCGCTATGTCACAGGCTCGATGGCACAGGTGTGAAAAAAGTGACTACAGGATAAGGGAGATTTTAAATTTCTGCAGACACTTGTGGACACTGGACACTTGGATTGTGTGAGGCCCACTGAATATCAAAGCGCTATGTCACAGGCTCGATGGCACAGGTGTGAAAAAAGTGACTACAGGATAAGGGAGATTTTGATTTTCTGCAGACACTTGTGGACACTGGACACTTGGATTGTGTGAGGCCCACTGAATATCACAGCGCTATGTCACAGGCTCGATGACACAGATGTGAAAAAAGTGACTACAGGATAAGGGAGATTTTGAATTTCTGGGAGATTTTGAATTTCTGCAGACACTTGTGGACACTGGACACTTGGATTGTGTGAGGCCCACTGAATATCACAGAGCTATTTCACAGGCTCGATGGCACAGGTGTGAAAAAAGTGACTACAGGATAAGGGATATTTTAAATTTCTGCAGACACTTGTGGACACTGGACACTTGGATTGTGTGAGGCCCACTGAATATCACAGCGCTATGTCACAGGCTCGATGGCACACGTGTGAAAAAAGTGACTACAGGATAAGGGAGATTTTGAATTTCTGGGAGATTTTGAATTTCTGCAGACACTTGTGGACACTGGACACTTGGATTGTGTGAGGCCCACTGAATATCACAGAGCTATTTCACAGGCTCGATGGCACAGGTGTGAAAAAAGTGACTACAGGATAAGGGATATTTTAAATTTCTGCAGACACTTGTGGACACTGGACACTTGGATTGTGTGAGGCCCACTGAATATCACAGTGCTATGTCACAGGCTCGATGGCACAGGTGTGAAAAAAGTGACTACAGGATAAGGGAGATTTTGAATTTCTGCAGACACTTGTGGACACTGGACACTTGGATTGTGTGAGGTCCACTGAATATCACAGCGCTATGTCACAGGCTCGATGGCACAGGTGTGAAAAAAGTGACTACAGGATAAGGGAGATTTTGAATTTCTGGGAGATTTTGAATTTCTGCAGACACTTGTGGACACTGGACACTTGGATTGTGTGAGGCCCACTGAATATCACAGCACTATGTCACAGGCTTGATGGCACAGGTGTGAAAAAAGTGACTACAGGATAAGGGAGATTTTCAATTTCTGCAGACACTTGTGGACACTGGACACTTGGATTGTGTGAGGCCCACTGAATATCACAGCGCTATGTCACAGGCTCGATGGCACAGGTGTGAAAAAAGTGACTACAGGATAAGGGAGATTTTGAATTTCTGGTTGATTTTGAATTTCTGCAGACACTTGTGGACACTGGACACTTGGATTGTGTGAGGCCAACTGAATATCACAGTGCTATGTCACAGGCTCGATGGCACAGGTGTGAAAAAAGTGACTACAGGATAAGGGAGATTTTGAATTTCTGCAGACACTTGTGGACACTGGACACTTGGATAGTGTGAGGCCCACTGAATATCACAGTGCTATGTCACAGGCTCGATGGCACAGGTGTGAAAAAAGTGACTACAGGATAAGGGAGATTTTGAATTTCTGCAGACACTTGTGGACACTGGACACTTGGATTGTGTGAGGCCCACTGAATATCACAGCGCTATGTCACAGGCTCGATGGCACAGGTGCGAAAAAAGTGACTACAGGATAAGGGAGATTTTGAATTTCTGGGAGATTTTGAATTTCTGCAGACACTTGTGGACATTGGACACTTGGATTGTGTGAGGCCCACTGAATATCACAGTGCTATGTCACAGGCTCGATGGCACAGGTGTGAAAAAAGTGACTACAGGATAAGGGAGAGTTTTAATTTCTTCAGACACTTGTGGACACTGGACACTTGGATTGTGTGAGGCCCACTGAATATCACAGCGCTATGTCACAGGCTCGATGTCACAGGTGTGAAAAAAGTGACTACAGGATAAGGGAGATTTTGAATTTCTGCAGACACTTGTGGACACTGGACACTTGGATTGTGTGAGGCCCACTGAATATCACAGCGCTATGTCACAGGATCGATGGCACAG
The DNA here is from genome assembly GCF_039654945.1 of Dendrobates tinctorius. Taxonomy (NCBI): domain Eukaryota; kingdom Metazoa; phylum Chordata; class Amphibia; order Anura; family Dendrobatidae; genus Dendrobates; species Dendrobates tinctorius. Next base: position 9,501,700 of record NW_027361795.1, on the reverse strand, counting down.
GTGTGAAAAAAGTGACTACAGTATAAGGGAGATTTTGAATTTCTGGGAGATTTTGAATTTCTGCAGACACTTGTGGACACTGGACACTTGGATTGTGTGAGGCCCACTGATTATCACAGCGCTATGTCACAGGCTCGATGGCACAGGTGTGAAAAAAGTGACTACAGGATAAGGGAGATTTTAAATTTCTGCAGACACTTGTCGACACTGGACACTTGGATTGTGTGAGGCCCACTGAATATCACAGCGCTATGTTACAGGGTCGATGGCACAGGTGTGAAAAAAGTGACTACAGGATAAGGGAGATTTTGAATTTCTGGGAGATTTTGAATTTCTGCAGACACTTGTGGACACTGGACACTTGGATTGTGTGAGGCCCACTGAATATCACAGTGCTATGTCACAGGCTCGATGGCACAGGTGTGAAAAAGTGACTACAGGATAAGGGAGATTTTAAATTTCTGCAGACACTTGTGGACACTGGACACTTGGATTGTGTGAGGCCCACTGAATATCACAGCGCTATGTCACAGGCTCGATGGCACAGGTGTGAAAAAGTGACTACAGGATAAGGGAGATTTTAAATTTCTGCAGACACTTGTGGACACTGGACACTTGGATTGTGTGAGGCCCACTGAATATCACAACGCTATGTCACAGGCTTGATGGCACAGGTGTGAAAAAAGTGACTACAGGATAAGGGAGATTTTGAATTTCTGGAAGATTTTGAATTTCTGCAGACACTTGTGGACACTGGACACTTGGATTGTGTGAGGCCCACTGATTATCACAGCGCTATGTCACAGGCTCGATGGCACAGGTGTGAAAAAAGTGACTACAGGATAAGGGAGATTTTAAATTTCTGTAGACACTTGTGGACACTGGACACTTGGAATGTGTGAGGCCCACTGAATATCACAGCGCTATGTCACAGGCTCGATGGCACAGGTGTGAAAAAAGTGACTACAGGATAAGGGAGATTTTGAATTTCTGGGAGAGTTTGAATTTCTGCAGACACTTGTAGACACTGGACACTTGGATTGTGTGAGGCCCACTGAATATCACAGCGCTATGTCAAAGGCTCGATGGCACAGGTGTGAAAAAAGTGACTACAGGATAAGGGAGATTTTGAATTTCTGGGAGAGTTTGAATTTCTGCAGACACTTGTAGACACTGGACACTTGGATTGTGTGAGGCCCACTGAATATCACAGCGCTATGTCACAGGCTTGATGGCACAGGTGTGAAAAAAGTGACTACAGGATAAGGGAGATTTTAAATTTCTGCAGACACTTGTGGACACTGGACACTTGGATTGTGTGAGGCCCACTGAATATCACAGCGCTATGTCACAGGCTCGATGGCACAGGTGTGAAAAAAGTGACTACAGGATAAGGGAGATTTTGAATTTCTGGGAGATTTTGAATTTCTGCAGACACTTGTGGACACTGGACACTTGGATTGTGTGAGGCCCACTGAATATCACAGCGCTATGTCACAGGCTCGATGGCACAGGTGTGAAAAAGTGACTACAGGATAAGGGAGATTTTAAATTTCTGCAGACACTTGTGGACACTGGACACTTGGATTGTGTGAGGCCCACTGAATATCAAAGCGCTATGTCACAGGCTCGATGGCACAGGTGTGAAAAAAGTGACTACAGGATAAGGGAGATTTTAAATTTCTGCAGACACTTGTGGACACTGGACACTTGGATTGTGTGAGGCCCACTGAATATCAAAGCGCTATGTCACAGGCTCGATGGCACAGGTGTGAAAAAAGTGACTACAGGATAAGGGAGATTTTGATTTTCTGCAGACACTTGTGGACACTGGACACTTGGATTGTGTGAGGCCCACTGAATATCACAGCGCTATGTCACAGGCTCGATGACACAGGTGTGAAAAAAGTGACTACAGGATAAGGGAGATTTTGAATTTCTGGGAGATTTTGAATTTCTGCAGACACTTGTGGACACTGGACACTTGGATTGTGTGAGGCCCACTGAATATCACAGAGCTATTTCACAGGCTCGATGGCACAGGTGTGAAAAAATTGACTACAGGATAAGGGATATTTTAAATTTCTGCAGACACTTGTGGACACTGGACACTTGGATTGTGTGAGGCCCACTGAATATCACAGTGGTATGTCACAGGCTCGATGGCACAGGTGTGAAAAAAGTGACTACAGGATAAGGGAGATTTTGAATTTCTGCAGACACTTGTGGACACTCGACACTTGGATTGTGTGAGGTCCACTGAATATCACAGCGCTATGTCACAGGCTCGATGGCACAGGTGTGAAAAAAGTGACTACAGGATAAGGGAGATTTTGAATTTCTGGGAGATTTTGAATTTCTGCAGACACTTGTGGACACTGGACACTTGGATTGTGTGAGGCCCACTGATTATCACAGCGCTATGTCACAGGCTCGATGGCACAGGTGTGAAAAAAGTGACTACAGAATAAGGGAGATTTTAAATTTCTGCAGACACTTGTGGACACTGGACACTTGGATTGTGTGAGGCCCACTGAATATCACAGCGCTATGTCACAGGCTCGATGGCACAGGTGTGAAAAAAGTGACTACAGGATAAGGGAGATTTTAAATTTCTGCAGACACTTGTGGACACTGGACACTTGGATTGTGTGAGGCCCACTGAATATCAAAGCGCTATGTCACAGGCTCGATGGCACAGGTGTGAAAAAAGTGACTACAGGATAAGGGAGATTTTGATTTTCTGCAGACACTTGTGGACACTGGACACTTGGATTGTGTGAGGCCCACTGAATATCACAGCGCTATGTCACAGGCTCGATGACACAGATGTGAAAAAAGTGACTACAGGATAAGGGAGATTTTGAATTTCTGGGAGATTTTGAATTTCTGCAGACACTTGTGGACACTGGACAATTGGATTGTGTGAGGCCCACTGAATATCACAGAGCTATTTCACAGGCTCGATGGCACAGGTGTGAAAAAAGTGACTACAGGATAAGGGATATTTTAAATTTCTGCAGACACTTGTGGACACTGGACACTTGGATTGTGTGAGGCCCACTGAATATCACAGCGCTATGTCACAGGCTCGATGGCACACGTGTGAAAAAAGTGACTACAGGATAAGGGAGATTTTGAATTTCTGGGAGATTTTGAATTTCTGCAGACACTTGTGGACACTGGACACTTGGATTGTGTGAGGCCCACTGAATATCACAGAGCTATTTCACAGGCTCGATGGCACAGGTGTGAAAAAAGTGACTACAGGATAAGGGATATTTTAAATTTCTGCAGACACTTGTGGACACTGGACACTTGGATTGTGTGAGGCCCACTGAATATCACAGTGCTATGTCACAGGCTCGATGGCACAGGTGTGAAAAAAGTGACTACAGGATAAGGGAGATTTTGAATTTCTGCAGACACTTGTGGACACTGGACACTTGGATTGTGTGAGGTCCACTGAATATCACAGCGCTATGTCACAGGCTCGATGGCACAGGTGTGAAAAAAGTGACTACAGGATAAGGGAGATTTTGAATTTCTGGGAGATTTTGAATTTCTGCAGACACTTGTGGACACTGGACACTTGGATTGTGTGAGGCCCACTGAATATCACAGCACTATGTCACAGGCTTGATGGCACAGGTGTGAAAAAAGTGACTACAGGATAAGGGAGATTTTCAATTTCTGCAGACACTTGTGGACACTGGACACTTGGATTGTGTGAGGCCCACTGAATATCACAGCGCTATGTCACAGGCTCGATGGCACAGGTGTGAAAAAAGTGACTACAGGATAAGGGAGATTTTGAATTTCTGGTTGATTTTGAATTTCTGCAGACACTTGTGGACACTGGACACTTGGATTGTGTGAGGCCAACTGAATATCACAGTGCTATGTCACAGGCTCGATGGCACAGGTGTGAAAAAAGTGACTACAGGATAAGGGAGATTTTGAATTTCTGCAGACACTTGTGGACACTGGACACTTGGATAGTGTGAGGCCCACTGAATATCACAGTGCTATGTCACAGGCTCGATGGCACAGGTGTGAAAAAAGTGACTACAGGATAAGGGAGATTTTGAATTTCTGCAGACACTTGTGGACACTGGACACTTGGATTGTGTGAGGCCCACTGAATATCACAGCGCTATGTCACAGGCTCGATGGCACAGGTGCGAAAAAAGTGACTACAGGATAAGGGAGATTTTGAATTTCTGGGAGATTTTGAATTTCTGCAGACACTTGTGGACATTGGACACTTGGATTGTGTGAGGCCCACTGAATATCACAGTGCTATGTCACAGGCTCGATGGCACAGGTGTGAAAAAAGTGACTACAGGATAAGGGAGATTTTGAATTTCTTCAGACACTTGTGGACACTGGACACTTGGATTGTGTGAGGCCCACTGAATATCACAGCGCTATGTCACAGGCTCGATGTCACAGGTGTGAAAAAAGTGACTACAGGATAAGGGAGATTTTGAATTTCTGCAGACACTTGTGGACACTGGACACTTGGATTGTGTGAGGCCCACTGAATATCACAGCGCTATGTCACAGGATCGATGGCACAGGTGTGAAAAAAGTGACTACAGTATAAGGGAGATTTTGAATTTCTGGGAGATTTTGAATTTCTGCAGACACTTGTGGACACTGGACACTTGGATTGTGTGAGGCCCACTGATTATCACAGCGCTATGTCACAGGCTCGATGGCACAGGTGTGAAAAAAGTGACTACAGGATAAGGGAGATTTTAAATTTCTGCAGACACTTGTCGACACTGGACACTTGGATTGTGTGAGGCCCACTGAATATCACAGCGCTATGTCACAGGGTCGATGGCACAGGTGTGAAAAAAGTGACTACAGGATAAGGGAGATTTTGAATTTCTGGGAGATTTTGAATTTCTGCAGACACTTGTGGACACTGGACACTTGGATTGTGTGAGGCCCACTGAATATCACAGTGCTATGTCACAGGCTCGATGGCACAGGTGTGAAAAAGTGACTACAGGATAAGGGAGATTTTAAATTTCTGCAGACACTTGTGGACACTGGACACTTGGATTGTGTGAGGCCCACTGAATATCACAGCGCTATGTCACAGGCTCGATGGCACAGGTGTGAAAAAGTGACTACAGGATACGGGAGATTTTAAATTTCTGCAGACACTTGTGGACACTGGACACTTGGATTGTGTGAGGCCCACTGAATATCACAGCGCTATGTCACAGGCTTGATGGCACAGGTGTGAAAAAAGTGACTACAGGATAAGGGAGATTTTGAATTTCTGGAAGATTTTGAATTTCTGCAGACACTTGTGGACACTGGACACTTGGATTGTGTGAGGCCCACTGATTATCACAGCGCTATGTCACAGGCTCGATGGCACAGGTGTGAAAAAAGTGACTACAGGATAAGGGAGATTTTAAATTTCTGTAGACACTTGTGGACACTGGACACTTGGAATGTGTGAGGCCCACTGAATATCACAGCGCTATGTCACAGGCTCGATGGCACAGGTGTGAAAAAGTGACTACAGGATAAGGGAGATTTTAAATTTCTGCAGACACTTGTGGACACTGGACACTTGGATTGTGTGAGGCCCACTGAATATCACAGCGCTATGTTACAGGGTCGATGGCACAGGTGTGAAAAAAGTGACTACAGGATAAGGGAGATTTTGAATTTCTGGGAGATTTTGAATTTCTGCAGACACTTGTGGACACTGGACACTTGGATTGTGTGAGGCCCACTGAATATCACAGTGCTATGTCACAGGCTCGATGGCACAGGTGTGAAAAAGTGACTACAGGATAAGGGAGATTTTAAATTTCTGCAGACACTTGTGGACACTGGACACTTGGATTGTGTGAGGCCCACTGAATATCACAGCGCTATGTCACAGGCTCGATGGCACAGGTGTGAAAAAGTGACTACAGGATAAGGGAGATTTTAAATTTCTGCAGACACTTGTGGACACTGGACACTTGGATTGTGTGAGGCCCACTGAATATCACAGCGCTATGTCACAGGCTTGATGGCACAGGTGTGAAAAAAGTGACTACAGGATAAGGGAGATTTTGAATTTCTGGAAGATTTTGAATTTCTGCAGACACTTGTGGACACTGGACACTTGGATTGTGTGAGGCCCACTGATTATCACAGCGCTATGTCACAGGCTCGATGGCACAGGTGTGAAAAAAGTGACTACAGGATAAGGGAGATTTTAAATTTCTGTAGACACTTGTGGACACTGGACACTTGGAATGTGTGAGGCCCACTGAATATCACAGCGCTATGTCACAGGCTCGATGGCACAGGTGTGAAAAAAGTGACTACAGGATAAGGGAGATTTTGAATTTCTGGGAGAGTTTGAATTTCTGCAGACACTTGTAGACACTGGACACTTGGATTGTGTGAGGCCCACTGAATATCACAGCGCTATGTCAAAGGCTCGATGGCACAGGTGTGAAAAAAGTGACTACAGGATAAGGGAGATTTTGAATTTCTGGGAGAGTTTGAATTTCTGCAGACACTTGTAGACACTGGACACTTGGATTGTGTGAGGCCCACTGAATATCACAGCGCTATGTCACAGGCTTGATGGCACAGGTGTGAAAAAAGTGACTACAGGATAAGGGAGATTTTAAATTTCTGCAGACACTTGTGGACACTGGACACTTGGATTGTGTGAGGCCCACTGAATATCACAGCGCTATGTCACAGGCTCGATGGCACAGGTGTGAAAAAAGTGACTACAGGATAAGGGAGATTTTGAATTTCTGGGAGATTTTGAATTTCTGCAGACACTTGTGGACACTGGACACTTGGATTGTGTGAGGCCCACTGAATATCACAGCGCTATGTCACAGGCTCGATGGCACAGGTGTGAAAAAGTGACTACAGGATAAGGGAGATTTTAAATTTCTGCAGACACTTGTGGACACTGGACACTTGGATTGTGTGAGGCCCACTGAATATCAAAGCGCTATGTCACAGGCTCGATGGCACAGGTGTGAAAAAAGTGACTACAGGATAAGGGAGATTTTAAATTTCTGCAGACACTTGTGGACACTGGACACTTGGATTGTGTGAGGCCCACTGAATATCAAAGCGCTATGTCACAGGCTCGATGGCACAGGTGTGAAAAAAGTGACTACAGGATAAGGGAGATTTTGATTTTCTGCAGACACTTGTGGACACTGGACACTTGGATTGTGTGAGGCCCACTGAATATCACAGCGCTATGTCACAGGCTCGATGACACAGGTGTGAAAAAAGTGACTACAGGATAAGGGAGATTTTGAATTTCTGGGAGATTTTGAATTTCTGCAGACACTTGTGGACACTGGACACTTGGATTGTGTGAGGCCCACTGAATATCACAGAGCTATTTCACAGGCTCGATGGCACAGGTGTGAAAAAAGTGACTACAGGATAAGGGATATTTTAAATTTCTGCAGACACTTGTGGACACTGGACACTTGGATTGTGTGAGGCCCACTGAATATCACAGTGGTATGTCACAGGCTCGATGGCACAGGTGTGAAAAAAGTGACTACAGGATAAGGGAGATTTTGAATTTCTGCAGACACTTGTGGACACTCGACACTTGGATTGTGTGAGGTCCACTGAATATCACAGCGCTATGTCACAGGCTCGATGGCACAGGTGTGAAAAAAGTGACTACAGGATAAGGGAGATTTTGAATTTCTGGGAGATTTTGAATTTCTGCAGACACTTGTGGACACTGGACACTTGGATTGTGTGAGGCCCACTGATTATCACAGCGCTATGTCACAGGCTCGATGGCACAGGTGTGAAAAAAGTGACTACAGAATAAGGGAGATTTTAAATTTCTGCAGACACTTGTGGACACTGGACACTTGGATTGTGTGAGGCCCACTGAATATCACAGCGCTATGTCACAGGCTCGATGGCACAGGTGTGAAAAAAGTGACTACAGGATAAGGGAGATTTTAAATTTCTGCAGACACTTGTGGACACTGGACACTTGGATTGTGTGAGGCCCACTGAATATCAAAGCGCTATGTCACAGGCTCGATGGCACAGGTGTGAAAAAAGTGACTACAGGATAAGGGAGATTTTGATTTTCTGCAGACACTTGTGGACACTGGACACTTGGATTGTGTGAGGCCCACTGAATATCACAGCGCTATGTCACAGGCTCGATGACACAGATGTGAAAAAAGTGACTACAGGATAAGGGAGATTTTGAATTTCTGGGAGATTTTGAATTTCTGCAGACACTTGTGGACACTGGACAATTGGATTGTGTGAGGCCCACTGAATATCACAGAGCTATTTCACAGGCTCGATGGCACAGGTGTGAAAAAAGTGACTACAGGATAAGGGATATTTTAAATTTCTGCAGACACTTGTGGACACTGGACACTTGGATTGTGTGAGGCCCACTGAATATCACAGCGCTATGTCACAGGCTCGATGGCACACGTGTGAAAAAAGTGACTACAGGATAAGGGAGATTTTGAATTTCTGGGAGATTTTGAATTTCTGCAGACACTTGTGGACACTGGACACTTGGATTGTGTGAGGCCCACTGAATATCACAGAGCTATTTCACAGGCTCGATGGCACAGGTGTGAAAAAAGTGACTACAGGATAAGGGATATTTTAAATTTCTGCAGACACTTGTGGACACTGGACACTTGGATTGTGTGAGGCCCACTGAATATCACAGTGCTATGTCACAGGCTCGATGGCACAGGTGTGAAAAAAGTGACTACAGGATAAGGGAGATTTTGAATTTCTGCAGACACTTGTGGACACTGGACACTTGGATTGTGTGAGGTCCACTGAATATCACAGCGCTATGTCACAGGCTCGATGGCACAGGTGTGAAAAAAGTGACTACAGGATAAGGGAGATTTTGAATTTCTGGGAGATTTTGAATTTCTGCAGACACTTGTGGACACTGGACACTTGGATTGTGTGAGGCCCACTGAATATCACAGCACTATGTCACAGGCTTGATGGCACAGGTGTGAAAAAAGTGACTACAGGATAAGGGAGATTTTCAATTTCTGCAGACACTTGTGGACACTGGACACTTGGATTGTGTGAGGCCCACTGAATATCACAGCGCTATGTCACAGGCTCGATGGCACAGGTGTGAAAAAAGTGACTACAGGATAAGGGAGATTTTGAATTTCTGGTTGATTTTGAATTTCTGCAGACACTTGTGGACACTGGACACTTGGATTGTGTGAGGCCAACTGAATATCACAGTGCTATGTCACAGGCTCGATGGCACAGGTGTGAAAAAAGTGACTACAGGATAAGGGAGATTTTGAATTTCTGCAGACACTTGTGGACACTGGACACTTGGATAGTGTGAGGCCCACTGAATATCACAGTGCTATGTCACAGGCTCGATGGCACAGGTGTGAAAAAAGTGACTACAGGATAAGGGAGATTTTGAATTTCTGCAGACACTTGTGGACACTGGACACTTGGATTGTGTGAGGCCCACTGAATATCACAGCGCTATGTCACAGGCTCGATGGCACAGGTGCGAAAAAAGTGACTACAGGATAAGGGAGATTTTGAATTTCTGGGAGATTTTGAATTTCTGCAGACACTTGTGGACATTGGACACTTGGATTGTGTGAGGCCCACTGAATATCACAGTGCTATGTCACAGGCTCGATGGCACAGGTGTGAAAAAAGTGACTACAGGATAAGGGAGATTTTGAATTTCTTCAGACACTTGTGGACACTGGACACTTGGATTGTGTGAGGCCCACTGAATATCACAGCGCTATGTCACAGGCTCGATGTCACAGGTGTGAAAAAAGTGACTACAGGATAAGGGAGATTTTGAATTTCTGCAGACACTTGTGGACACTGGACACTTGGATTGTGTGAGGCCCACTGAATATCACAGCGCTATGTCACAGGATCGATGGCACAGGTGTGAAAAAAGTGACTACAGTATAAGGGAGATTTTGAATTTCTGGGAGATTTTGAATTTCTGCAGACACTTGTGGACACTGGACACTTGGATTGTGTGAGGCCCACTGATTATCACAGCGCTATGTCACAGGCTCGATGGCACAGGTGTGAAAAAAGTGACTACAGGATAAGGGAGATTTTAAATTTCTGCAGACACTTGTCGACACTGGACACTTGGATTGTGTGAGGCCCACTGAATATCACAGCGCTATGTCACAGGGTCGATGGCACAGGTGTGAAAAAAGTGACTACAGGATAAGGGAGATTTTGAATTTCTGGGAGATTTTGAATTTCTGCAGACACTTGTGGACACTGGACACTTGGATTGTGTGAGGCCCACTGAATATCACAGTGCTATGTCACAGGCTCGATGGCACAGGTGTGAAAAAGTGACTACAGGATAAGGGAGATTTTAAATTTCTGCAGACACTTGTGGACACTGGACACTTGGATTGTGTGAGGCCCACTGAATATCACAGCGCTATGTCACAGGCTCGATGGCACAGGTGTGAAAAAGTGACTACAGGATACGGGAGATTTTAAATTTCTGCAGACACTTGTGGACACTGGACACTTGGATTGTGTGAGGCCCACTGAATATCACAGCGCTATGTCACAGGCTTGATGGCACAGGTGTGAAAAAAGTGACTACAGGATAAGGGAGATTTTGAATTTCTGGAAGATTTTGAATTTCTGCAGACACTTGTGGACACTGGACACTTGGATTGTGTGAGGCCCACTGATTATCACAGCGCTATGTCACAGGCTCGATGGCACAGGTGTGAAAAAAGTGACTACAGGATAAGGGAGATTTTAAATTTCTGTAGACACTTGTGGACACTGGACACTTGGAATGTGTGAGGCCCACTGAATATCACAGCGCTATGTCACAGGCTCGATGGCACAGGTGTGAAAAAAGTGACTACAGGATAAGGGAGATTTTGAATTTCTGGGAGAGTTTGAATTTCTGCAGACACTTGTAGACACTGGACACTTGGATTGTGTGAGGCCCACTGAATATCACAGCGCTATGTCAAAGGCTCGATGGCACAGGTGTGAAAAAAGTGACTACAGGATAAGGGAGATTTTGAATTTCTGGGAGAGTTTGAATTTCTGCAGACACTTGTAGACACTGGACACTTGGATTGTGTGAGGCCCACTGAATATCACAGCGCTATGTCACAGGCTTGATGGCACAGGTGTGAAAAAAGTGACTACAGGATAAGGGAGATTTTAAATTTCTGCAGACACTTGTGGACACTGGACACTTGGATTGTGTGAGGCCCACTGAATATCACAGCGCTATGTCACAGGCTCGATGGCACAGGTGTGAAAAAAGTGACTACAGGATAAGGGAGATTTTGAATTTCTGGGAGATTTTGAATTTCTGCAGACACTTGTGGACACTGGACACTTGGATTGTGTGAGGCCCACTGAATATCACAGCGCTATGTCACAGGCTCGATGGCACAGGTGTGAAAAAGTGACTACAGGATAAGGGAGATTTTAAATTTCTGCAGACACTTGTGGACACTGGACACTTGGATTGTGTGAGGCCCACTGAATATCAAAGCGCTATGTCACAGGCTCGATGGCACAGGTGTGAAAAAAGTGACTACAGGATAAGGGAGATTTTGATTTTCTGCAGACACTTGTGGACACTGGACACTTGGATTGTGTGAGGCCCACTGAATATCACAGAGCTATGTCACAGGCTCGATGGCACAGGTGTGAAAAAAGTGACTACAGGATAAGGGATATTTTGAATTTCTGGGAGATTTTGAATTTCTGCAGACACTTGTGGACACTGGACACTTGGATTGTGTGAGGCCCACCGAATATCACAGAGCTATTTCACAGGCTCGATGGCACAGGTGTGAAAAAAGTGACTACAGGATAAGGGATATTTTAAATTTCTGCAGACACTTGTGGACACTGGACACTTGGATTGTGTGAGGCCCACTGAATATCACAGCGCTATGTCACAGGCTCGATGGCACACGTGTGAAAAAAGTGACTACAGGATAAGGGAGATTTTGAATTTCTGGGAGATTTTGAATTTCTGCAGACACTTGTGGACACTGGACACTTGGATTGTGTGAGGCCCACTGAATATCACAGAGCTATTTCACAGGCTCGATGGCACAGGTGTGAAAAAAGTGACTACAGGATAAGGGATATTTTAAATTTCTGCAGACACTTGTGGACACTGGACACTTGGATTGTGTGAGGCCCAATGAATATCATAGCGCTATGTCACAGGCTCGATGGCACAGGTGTGAAAAAAGTGACTACAGGATAAGGGAGATTTTGAATTTCTGCAGACACTTGTGGACACTGGACACTTGGATTGTGTGAGGCCCACTGAATATCACAGCGTTATGTCACAGGCTCGATGGCACAGGTGTGAAAAAAGTGACTACAGGATAAGGGAGATTTTGAATTTCTGGGAGATTTTGAATTTCTGCAGACACTTGTGGACACTGGACACTTGGATTGTGTGAGGCCCACTGAATATCACAGCACTATGTCACAGGCTTGATGGCACAGGTGTGAAAAAAGTGACTACAGGATAAGGGAGATTTTCAATTTCTGCAGACACTTGTGGACACTGGACACTTGGATTGTGTGAGGCCCACTGAATATCACAGCGCTATGTCACAGGCTCGATGGCACAGGTGTGAAAAAAGTGACTACAGGATAAGGGAGATTTTGAATTTCTGGTTGATTTTGAATTTCTGCAGACACTTGTGGACACTGGACACTTGGATTGTATGAGGCCAACTGAATATCACAGTGCTATGTCACAGGCTCGATGGCACAGGTGTGAAAAAAGTGACTACAGGATAAGGGAGATTTTGAATTTCTGCAGACACTTGTGGACACTGGACACTTGGATAGTGTGAGGCCCACTGAATATCACAGTGCTATGTCACAGGCTCGATGGCACAGGTGTGAAAAAAGTGACTACAGGATAAGGGAGATTTTGAATTTCTGCAGACACTTGTGGACACTGGACAATTGGATTGTGTGAGGCCCACTGAATATCACAGCGCTATGTCACAGGCTCGATGGCACAGGTGCGAAAAAAGTGACTACAGGATAAGGTAGATTTTGAATTTCTGGGAGATTTTGAATTTCTGCAGACACTTGTGGACACTGGACACTTGGATTGTGTGAGGCCCACTGATTATCACAGCGCTATGTCACAGGCTCGATGGCACAGGTGTGAAAAAAGTGACTACAGGATAAGGGAGATTTTAAATTTCTGCAGACACTTGTGGACACTGGACACTTGGATTGTGTGAGGCCCACTGAATATCACAGCGCTATGTCACAGGCTCGATGGCACAGGTGTGAAAAAAGTGACTACAGGATAAGGGAGATTTTGAATTTCTGGGAGATTTTGAATTTCTGCAGACACTTGTGGACACTGGACACTTGGATTGTGTGAGGCCCATTGAATATCACAGTGCTATGTCACAGGCTCGATGGCACAGGTGTGAAAAAGTGACTACAGGATAAGGGAGATTTTAAATTTCTGCAGACACTTGTGGACACTGGACACTTGGATTGTGTGAGGCCCACTGAATATCACAGCACTATGTCACAGGCTTGATGGCACAGGTGTGAAAAAAGTGACCACAGGATAAGGGAGATTTTCAATTTCTGCAGACACTTGTGGACACTGGACACTTGGATTGTGTGAGGCCCACTGAATATCACAGCGCTATGTCACAGGCTCGATGGCACAGGTGTGAAAAAAGTGACTACAGGATAAGGGAGATTTTGAATTTCTGGTTGATTTTGAATTTCTGCAGACACTTGTGGACACTGGACACTTGGATTGTGTGAGGCCAACTGAATATCACAGTGCTATGTCACAGGCTCGATGGCACAGGTGTGAAAAAAGTGACTTCAGGATAAGGGAGATTTTGAATTTCTGCAGACACTTGTGGACACTGGACACTTGGATAGTGTGAGGCCCACTGAATATCACAGCGCTATGTCACAGGCTCGATGGCACAGGTGCGAAAAAAGTGACTACAGGATAAGGGAGATTTTGAATTTCTGGGAGATTTTGAATTTCTGCAGACACTTGTGGACACTGGACATTTGGATTGTGTGAGGCCCACTGAATATCACAGCGCTATGTCACAGGCTCGATGGCACAGGTGCGAAAAAAGTGACTACAGGATGAGGGAGATTTTGAATTTCTGGGAGATTTTGAATTTCTGCAGACACTTGTGGACACTGGACACTTGGATAGTGTGAGGCCCACTGAATATCACAGTGCTATGTCACAGGCTCGATGGCACAGGTGTGAAAAAAGTGACTACAGGATAAGGGAGATTTTGAATTTCTGCAGACACTTGTGGACACTGGACACTTGGATTGTGTGAGGCCCACTGAATATCACAGCGCTATGTCACAGGCTCGATGTCACAGGTGTGAAAAAAGTGACTACAGGATAAGGGAGATTTTGAATTTCTGCAGACACTTGTGGACACTGGACACTTGGATTGTGTGAGGCCCACTGAATATCACAGCGCTATGTCACAGGCTCGATGGCACAGGTGTGAAAAAAGTGACTACAGTATAAGGGAGATTTTGAATTTCTGGGAGATTTTGAATTTCTGCAGACACTTGTGGACACTGGACACTTGGATTGTGTGAGGCCCACTGATTATCACAGCGCTATGTCACAGGCTCGATGGCACAGGTGTGAAAAAAGTGACTACAGGATAAGGGAGATTTTAAATTTCTGCAGACACTTGTGGACACTGGACACTTGGATTGTGTGAGGCCCACTGAATATCACAGCGCTATGTCACAGGCTCGATGGCACAGGTGTGAAAAAAGTGACTACAGGATAAGGGAGATTTTGAATTTCTGGGAGATTTTGAATTTCTGCAGACACTTGTGGACACTGGACACTTGGATTGTGTGAGGCCCACTGAATATCACAGTGCTATGTCACAGGCTCGATGGCAAAGGTGTGAAAAAGTGACTACAGGATAAGGGAGATTTTAAATTTCTGCAGACACTTGTGGACACTGGACACGTGAATTGTGTGAGGCCCACTGAATATCACAGCACTATGTCACAGGCTTGATGGCACAGGTGTGAAAAAAGTGACTACAGGATAAGGGAGATTTTCAATTTCTGCAGACACTTGTGGACACTGGACACTTGGATTGTGTGAGGCCCACTGAATATCACAGCGCTATGTCACAGGCTCGATGGCACATGTGTGAAAAAAGTGACTACAGGATAAGGGAGATTTTGAATTTCTGGTTGATTTTGAATTTCTGCAGACACTTGTGGACACTGGACACTTGGATTGTGTGAGGCCAACTGAATATCACAGTGCTATGTCACAGGCTCGATGGCACAGGTGTGAAAAAAGTGACTACAGGATAAGGGAGATTTTGAATTTCTGCAGACACTTGTGGACACTGGACACTTGGATAGTGTGAGGCCCACTGAATATCACAGTGCTATGTCACAGGCTCGATGGCACAGGTGTGAAAAAAGTGACTACAGGATAAGGGAGATTTTGAATTTCTGCAGACACTTGTGGACACTGGACACTTGGATTGTGTGAGGCCCACTGAATATCACAGCGCTATGTCACAGGCTCGATGGCACAGGTGCGAAAAAAGTGACTACAGGATAAGGGAGATTTTGAATTTCTGGGAGATTTTGAATTTCTGCAGACACTTGTGGACACTGGACACTTGGATTGTGTGAGGCCCACTGAATATCACAGCGCTATGTCACAGGCTCGATGGCACAGGTGTGAAAAAAGTGACTACAGTATAAGGGAGATTTTGAATTTCTGGGAGATTTTGAATTTCTGCAGACACTTGTGGACACTGGACACTTGGATTGGGTGAGGCCCACTGATTATCACAGCGCTATGTCACAGGCTCGATGGCACAGGTGTGAAAAAGTGACTACAGGATAAGGGAGATTTTAAATTTCTGCAGACACTTGTGGACACTGGACACTTGGATTGTGTGAGGCCCACTGAATATCACAGCGCTATGTCACAGGCTCGATGGCACAGGTGCGAAAAAAGTGACTACAGGATAAGGGAGATTTTGAATTTCTGGGAGATTTTGAATTTCTGCAGACACTTGTGGAGACTGGACACTTGGATTGTGTGAGGCCCACTGAATATCACAGCGCTATGTCAAAGGCTCGATGGCACAGGTGTGAAAAAAGTGACTACAGGATAAGGGAGATTTTGAATTTCTGCAGACACTTGTGGACACTGGACACTTGGATTGTGTGAGGCCTACTGAATATCACAGCGCTATGTCACAGGCTCGATGGCACAGGTGTGAAAAAAGTGACTACAGGATAAGGGAGATTTTGAATTTCTGGGAGATTTTGAATTTCTGCAGACACTTGTGGACACTGGACACTTGGATTGTGTGAGGCCAACTGAATATCACAGCGCTATGTCACAGGCTCGATGGCACAGGTGTGAAAAAAGTGACTACAGGATAAGGGAGATTTTAAATTTCTGCAGACACTTGTGGACACTGGACACTTGAATTGTGTGAGGCCCACTGAATATCACAGCGCTATGTCACAGGCTCGATGGCACAGGTGTGAAAAAAGTGACTACAGGATAAGGGAGATTTTGAATTTCTGGGAGATTTTAAATTTCTGCAGACACTTGTGGACACTGGACACTTGGATTGTGTGAGGCCCACTGAATATCACAGCGCTATGTCACAGGCTCGATGGCACAGGTGTGAAAAAAGTGACTACAGGATAAGGGAGATTTTGAATTTCTGCAGACACTTGTGGACACTGGACACTTGCATTGTGTGAGGCCCACTGAATATCACAGCGCTATGTCACAGGCTCGATGTCACAGGTGTGAAAAAAGTGACTACCGGATAAGGGAGATTTTGAATTTCTGCAGACACTTGTGGACACTGGACACTTGGATTGTGTGAGGCCCACTGAATATCACAGCGCTATGTCACAGGCTCGATGGCACAGGTGTGAAAAAAGTGACTACAGTATAAGGGAGATTTTGAATTTCTGGGAGATTTTGAATTTCTGCAGACACTTGTGGACACTGGACACTTGGATTGTGTGAGGCCCACTGAATATCACAGCGCTATGTCACAGGCTCGATGGCAAAGGTGTGAAAAAAGTAACTACAGGATAAGGGAGATTTTGAATTTCTGGGAGATTTTGAATTTCTGCAGACACTTGTGGACACTGGACACTTGGATTGTGTGAGGCCCACTGAATATCACAGTGCTATGTCACAGGCTCGATGGCACAGGTGTGAAAAAAGTGACTACAGGATAAGGGAGATTTTGGATTTCTGCAGACACTTGTGGAAACTGGACACTTGGATTGTGTGAGGCCCACTGAATATCACAGCGATATGTCACAGGCTCGATGGCACAGGTGTGAAAAAAGTGACTACAGGATAAGGGAGATTTTGAATTTCTGCAGACACTTGTGGACACTGGACACTTGGATTGTGTGAGGCACACTGAATATCACAGCGCTATGTCACAGGCTCGATGGCACAGGTGCGAAAAAAGTGACTACAGGATAAGGGAGATTTTGAATTTCTGGGAGATTTTGAATTTCTGCAGACACTTGTGGACACTGGACACTTGGATTGTGTGAGGCCCACTGAATATCACAGCGCTATGTCACAGGCTCGATGGCACAGGTGTGGAAAAAGTGACTACAGGATAAGGGAGATTTTGAATTTCTGCAGACACTTGTGGACACTGGACACTTGGATTGTGTGAAGCCTACTGAATATCACAGCGCTATGTCATAGGCTCGATGGCACAGGTGTGAAAAAAGTGACTACATGATAAGGGAGATTTTGAATTTCTGGGAGAGTTTGAATTTCTGCAGACACTTGTAGACACTGGACACTTGGATTGTGTGAGGCCCACTGAATATCACAGCGCTATGTCAAAGGCTCGATGGCACAGATGTGAAAAAAGTGACTACAGGATAATGGAGATTTTGAATTTCTGGGAGATTTTGAATTTCTGCAGACACTTGTGGACACTGGACACTTGGATTTTGTGAGGCCCACTGAATATCACAGCGCTATGTCACAGGCTTGATGGCACAGGTGTGAAAAAAGTGACTACAGGATAAGGGAGATTTTGAATTTCTGGGAGATTTTGAATTTCTGCAGACACTTGTGGACACTGGACACTTGGATTGTGTGAGGCCCACTGAATATCACAGTGCTATGTCACAGGCTCGATGGCACAGGTGTGAAAAAAGTGACTACAGGATAAGGGAGATTTTGGATTTCTGCAGACACTTGTGGAAACTGGACACTTGGATTGTGTGAGGCCCACTGAATATCACAGCGATATGTCACAGGCTCGATGGCACAGGTGTGAAAAAAGTGACTACAGGATAAGGGAGATTTTGAATTTCTGCAGACACTTGTGGACACTGGACACTTGGATTGTGTGAGGCACACTGAATATCACAGCGCTATGTCACAGGCTCGATGGCACAGGTGCGAAAATAGTGACTACAGGATAAGGGAGATTTTGAATTTCTGGGAGATTTTGAATTTCTGCAGACACTTGTGGACACTGGACACTTGGATTTTGTGAGGCCCACTGAATATCACAGCGCTATGTCACAGGCTTGATGGCACAGGTGTGAAAAAAGTGACTACAGGATAAGGGAGATTTTGAATTTCTGGGAGATTTTGAATTTCTGCAGACACTTGTGGACACTGGACACTTGGATTTTGTGAGGCCCACTGATTATCACAGCGCTATGTCACAGGCTCGATGGCACAGGTGTGAAAAAAGTGACTACAGGATAAGGGAGATTTTAAATTTCTGTAGACACTTGTGGACACTGGACACTTGGATTTTGTGAGGCCCACTGAATATCACAGCGCTATGTCACAGGATCGATGGCACAGGTGTGAAAAAAGTGACTACAGTATAAGGGAGATTTTGAATTTCTGGGAGATTTTGAATTTCTGCAGACACTTGTGGACACTGGACACTTGGATTGTGTGAGGCCCACTGATTATCACAGCGCTATGTCACAGGCTCGATGGCACAGGTGTGAAAAAAGTGACTACAGGATAAGGGAGATTTTAAATTTCTGCAGACACTTGTGGACACTGGACACTTGGATTGTGTGTGTCCCACTGAATATCACAGCGCTATGTCACAGGGTCGATGGCACAGGTGTGAAAAAAGTGACTACAGGATAAGGGAGATTTTGAATTTCTGGGAGATTTTGAATTTCTGCAGACACTTGTGGACACTGGACACTTGGATTGTGTGAGGCCCACTGAATATCACAGTGCTATGTCACAGGCTCGATGGCACACGTGTGAAAAAGTGACTACAGGATAAGGGAGATTTTAAATTTCTGCAGACACTTGTGGACACTGGACACTTGGATTGTGTGAGGCCCACTGAATATCACAGCGCTATGTCACAGGCTCGATGGCACAGGTGTGAAAAAGTGACTACAGGATAAGGGAGATTTTAAATTTCTGCAGACACTTGTGGACACTGGACACTTGGATTGTGTGAGGCCCACTGAATATCACAGCGCTATGTCACAGGCTTGATGGCACAGGTGTGAAAAAAGTGACTACAGGATAAGGGAGATTTTGAATTTCTGGAAGATTTTGAATTTCTGCAGACACTTGTGGACACTGGACACTTGGATTGTGTGAGGCCCACTGATTATCACAGCGCTATGTCACAGGCTCGATGGCACAGGTGTGAAAAAAGTGACTACAGGATAAGGGAGATTTTAAATTTCTGTAGACACTTGTGGACACTGGACACTTGGAATGTGTGAGGCCCACTGAATATCACAGCGCTATGTCAAAGGCTCGATGGCACAGGTGTGAAAAAAGTGACTACAGGATAAGGGAGATTTTGAATTTCTGGGAGATTTTGAATTTCTGCAGATACTTGTGGACACTGGACACTTGGATTGTGTGAGGCCCACTGAATATCACAGTGCTATGTCACAGGCTCGATGGTACAGGTGTGAAAAAAGTGACTACAGGATAAGGGAGATTATGAATTTCTGCAGACACTTGTGGACACTGGACACTTGGATTGTGTGAGGCCCACTGAATATCACAGAGCTATTTCACAGGCTCGATGGCACAGGTGTGAAAAAAGTGACTACAGGATAAGGGATATTTTAAATTTCTGCAGACACTTGTGGACACTGGACACTTGGATTGTGTGAGGCCCACTGAATATCACAGTGCTATGTCACAGGCTCGATGGCACAGGTGTGAAAAAAGTGACTACAGGATAAGGGAGATTTTGAATTTCTGGGAGATTTTGAATTTCTGCAGACACTTGTAGACACTGGACACTTGGATTGTGTGAGGCCCACTGAATATCACAGCGCTATGTCACAGGCTCGATGGCACAGGTGTGAAAAAAGTGACTACAGGATAAGGGATATTTTAAATTTCTGCAGACACTTGTGGACACTGGACACTTGGATTGTGTGAGGCCCACTTAATATCACAGCGCTATGTCACAGGCTCGATGGCACAGGTGTGAAAAAAGTGACTACAGGATAAGGGAGATTTTGAATTTCTGGGAGATTTTGAATTTCTGCAGACACTTGTGGACACTGGACACTTGGATTGTGTGAGGCCCACTGAATATCACAGCACTATGTCACAGGCTTGATGGCACAGGTGTGAAAAAAGTGACTACAGGATAAGGGAGATTTTCAATTTCTGCAGACACTTGTGGACACTGGACACTTGGATTGTGTGAGGCCCACTGAATATCACAGCGCTATGTCACAGGCTCGATGGCACAGGTGTGAAAAAAGTGACTACAGGATAAGGGAGATTTTGAATTTCTGGTTGATTTTGAATTTCTGCAGACACTTGTGGACACTGGACACTTGGATTGTGTGAGGCCAACTGAATATCACAGTGCTATGTCACAGGCTCGATGGCACAGGTGTGAAAAAAGTGACTACAGGATAAGGGAGATTTTGAATTTCTGCAGACATTTGTGGACACTGGACACTTGGATAGTGTGAGGCCCACTGAATATCACAGTGCTATGTCACAGGCTCGATGGCACAGGTGTGAAAAAAGTGACTACAGGATAAGGGAGATTTTGAATTTCTGCAGACACTTGTGGACACTGGACACTTGGATTGTGTGAGGCCCACTGAATATCACAGCGCTATGTCACAGGCTCGATGGCACAGGTGCGAAAAAAGTGACTACAGGATAAGGGAGATTTTGAATTTCTGGGAGATTTTGAATTTCTTCAGACACTTGTGGACACTGGACACTTGGATTGTGTGAGGCCCACTGAATATCACAGCGCTATGTCACAGGCTCGATGGCACAGGTGTGAAAAAAGTGACTACAGGATAAGGGAGATTTTGAATTTCTTCAGACACTTGTGGACACTGGACACTTGGATTGTGTGAGGCCCACTGAATATCACAGCGCTATGTCACAGGCTCAATGTCACAGGTGTGAAAAAAGTGACTACAGGATAAGGGAGATTTTGAATTTCTGCAGACACTTGTGGACACTGGACACTTGGATTGTGTGAGGCCCACTGAATATCACAGCGCTATGTCACAGGCTCGACGGCACAGGTGTGAAAAAAGTGTCTACAGTATAAGGGAGATTTTGAATTTCTGGGAGATTTTGAATTTCTGCAGACACTTGTGGACACTGGACACTTGGATTGTGTGAGGCCCACTGATTATCACAGCGCTATGTCACATGCTCGATGGCACAGGTGTGAAAAAAGTGACTACAGGATAAGGGAGATTTTAAATTTCTGCAGACACTTGTGGACACTGGACACTTGGATTGTGTGAGGCCCACTGAATATCACAGCGCTATGTCACAGGCTCAATGGCACAGGTGTGAAAAAAGTGACTACAGGATAAGGGAGATTTTAAATTTCTGCAGACACTTGTGGACACTGGACACTTGGATTGTGTGAGGCCCACTGAATATCAAAGCGCTATGTCACAGGCTCGATGGCACAGGTGTGAAAAAAGTGACTACAGGATAAGGGAGATTTTGATTTTCTGCAGACAATTGTGGACACTGGACACTTGGATTGTGTGAGGCCCACTGAATATCACAGCGCTATGTCACAGGCTCGATGACACAGGTGTGAAAAAAGTGACTACAGGATAAGGGAGATTTTGAATTTCTGGGAGATTTTGAATTTCTGCAGACACTTGTGGACACTGGACACTTGGATTGTGTGAGGCCCACTGAATATCACAGAGCTATTTCACAGGCTCGATGGCACAGGTGTGAAAAAAGTGACTACAGGATAAGGGATATTTTAAATTTCTGCAGACACTTGTGTACACTGGACACTTGGATTGTGTGAGGCCCACTGAATATCACAGCGCTATGTCACAGGCTCGATGGCACACGTGTGAAAAAAGTGACTACAGGATAAGGGAGATTTTGAATTTCTGGGAGATTTTGAATTTCTGCAGACACTTGTGGACACTGGACACTTGGATTGTGTGAGGCCCACTGAATATCACAGAGCTATTTCACAGGCTCGATGGCACAGGTGTGAAAAAAGTGACTACAGGATAAGGGAGATTTTAAATTTCTGTAGACACTTGTGGACACTGGACACTTGGAATGTGTGAGGCCCACTGAATATCACAGCGCTATGTCACAGGCTCGATGGCACAGGTGTGAAAAAAGTGACTACAGGATAAGGGAGATTTTGAATTTCTGGGAGATTTTGAATTTCTGCAGATACTTGTGGACACTGGACACTTGGATTGTGTGAGGCCCACTGAATATCACAGTGCTATGTCACAGGCTCGATGGTACAGGTGTGAAAAAAGTGACTACAGGATAAGGGAGATTTTGAATTTCTGCAGACACTTGTGGACACTGGACACTTGGATTGTGTGAGGCCCACTGAATATCACAGAGCTATTTCACAGGCTCGATGGCACAGGTGTGAAAAAAGTGACTACAGGATAAGGGATATTTTAAATTTCTGCAGACACTTGTGGACACTGGACACTTGGATTGTGTGAGGCCCACTGAATATCACAGTGCTATGTCACAGGCTCGATGGCACAGGTGTGAAAAAAGTGACTACAGGATAAGGGAGATTTTGAATTTCTGGGAGATTTTGAATTTCTGCAGACACTTGTAGACACTGGACACTTGGATTGTGTGAGGCCCACTGAATATCACAGCGCTATGTCACAGGCTCGATGGCACAGGTGTGAAAAAAGTGACTACAGGATAAGGGATATTTTAAATTTCTGCAGACACTTGTGGACACTGGACACTTGGATTGTGTGAGGCCCACTTAATATCACAGCGCTATGTCACAGGCTCGATGGCACAGGTGTGAAAAAAGTGACTACAGGATAAGGGAGATTTTGAATTTCTGGGAGATTTTGAATTTCTGCAGACACTTGTGGACACTGGACACTTGGATTGTGTGAGGCCCACTGAATATCACAGCACTATGTCACAGGCTTGATGGCACAGGTGTGAAAAAAGTGACTACAGGATAAGGGAGATTTTCAATTTCTGCAGACACTTGTGGACACTGGACACTTGGATAGTGTGAGGCCCACTGAATATCACAGCGCTATGTCACAGGCTCGATGGCACAGGTGTGAAAAAAGTGACTACAGGATAAGGGAGATTTTGAATTTCTGGTTGATTTTGAATTTCTGCAGACACTTGTGGACACTGGACACTTGGATTGTGTGAGGCCAACTGAATATCACAGTGCTATGTCACAGGCTCGATGGCACAGGTGTGAAAAAAGTGACTACAGGATAAGGGAGATTTTGAATTTCTGCAGACATTTGTGGACACTGGACACTTGGATAGTGTGAGGCCCACTGAATATCACAGTGCTATGTCACAGGCTCAATGGCACAGGTGTGAAAAAAGTGACTACAGGATAAGGGAGATTTTGAATTTCTGCAGACACTTGTGGACACTGGACACTTGGATTGTGTGAGGCCCACTGAATATCACAGCGCTATGTCACAGGCTCGATGGCACAGGTGCGAAAAAAGTGACTACAGGATAAGGGAGATTTTGAATTTCTGGGAGATTTTGAATTTCTTCAGACACTTGTGGACACTGGACACTTGGATTGTGTGATGCCCACTGAATATCACAGCGCTATGTCACAGGCTCGATGGCACAGGTGTGAAAAAAGTGACTACAGGATAAGGGAGATTTTGAATTTCTTCAGACACTTGTGGACACTGGACACTTGGATTGTGTGAGGCCCACTGAATATCACAGCGCTATGTCACAGGCTCAATGTCACAGGTGTGAAAAAAGTGACTACAGGATAAGGGAGATTTTGAATTTCTGCAGACACTTGTGGACACTGGACACTTGGATTGTGTGAGGCCCACTGAATATCACAGCGCTATGTCACAGGCTCGACGGCACAGGTGTGAAAAAAGTGTCTACAGTATAAGGGAGATTTTGAATTTCTGGGAGATTTTGAATTTCTGCAGACACTTGTGGACACTGGACACTTGGATTGTGTGAGGCCCACTGATTATCACAGCGCTATGTCACAGGCTCGATGGCACAGGTGTGAAAAAAGTGACTACAGGATAAGGGAGATTTTTAATTTCTGCAGACACTTGTGGACACTGGACACTTGGATTGTGTGAGGCCCACTGAATATCACAGCGCTATGTCACAGGCTCAATGGCACAGGTGTGAAAAAAGTGACTACAGGATAAGGGAGATTTTAAATTTCTGCAGACACTTGTGGACACTGGACACTTGGATTGTGTGAGGCCCACTGAATATCAAAGCGCTATGTCACAGGCTCGATGGCACAGGTGTGAAAAAAGTGACTACAGGATAAGGGAGATTTTGATTTTCTGCAGACAATTGTGGACACTGGACACTTGGATTGTGTGAGGCCCACTGAATATCACAGCGCTATGTCACAGGCTCGATGACACAGGTGTGAAAAAAGTGACTACAGGATAAGGGAGATTTTGAATTTCTGGGAGATTTTGAATTTCTGCAGACACTTGTGGACACTGGACACTTGGATTGTGTGAGGCCCACTGAATATCACAGAGCTATTTCACAGGCTCGATGGCACAGGTGTGAAAAAAGTGACTACAGGATAAGGGATATTTTAAATTTCTGCAGACACTTGTGTACACTGGACACTTGGATTGTGTGAGGCCCACTGAATATCACAGCGCTATGTCACAGCCTCGATGGCACACGTGTGAAAAAAGTGACTACAGGATAAGGGAGATTTTGAATTTCTGGGAGATTTTGAATTTCTGCAGACACTTGTGGACACTGGACACTTGGATTGTGTGAGGCCCACTGAATATCACAGAGCTATTTCACAGGCTCGATGGCACAGGTGTGAAAAAAGTGACTACAGGATAAGGGATATTTTAAATTTCTGCAGACACTTGTGGACACTGGACACTTGGATTGGGTGAGGCCCACTGAATATCACAGTGGTATGTCACAGGCTCGATGGCACAGGTGTGAAAAAAGTGACTACAGGATAAGGGAGATTTTGAATTTCTGCAGACACTTGTGGACACTCGACACTTGGATTGTGTGAGGTCCACTGAATATCACAGCGCTATGTCACAGGCTCGATGGCACAGGTGTGAAAAAAGTGACTACAGGATAAGGGAGATTTTGAATTTCTGGGAGATTTTGAATTTCTGCAGACACTTGTGGACACTGGACACTTGGATTGTGTGAGGCCCACTGATTATCACAGCGCTATGTCACAGGCTCGATGGCACAGGTGTGAAAAAAGTGACTACAGAATAAGGGAGATTTTAAATTTCTGCAGACACTTGTGGACACTGGACACTTGGATTGTGTGAGGCCCACTGAATATCACAGCGCTATGTCACAGGCTCGATGGCACAGGTGTGAAAAAAGTGACTACAGGATAAGGGAGATTTTAAATTTCTGCAGACACTTGTGGACACTGGACACTTGGATTGTGTGAGGCCCACTGAATATCAAAGCGCTATGTCACAGGCTCGATGGCACAGGTGTGAAAAAAGTGACTACAGGATAAGGGAGATTTTGATTTTCTGCAGACACTTGTGGACACTGGACACTTGGATTGTGTGAGGCCCACTGAATATCACAGCGCTATGTCACAGGCTCGATGACACAGATGTGAAAAAAGTGACTACAGGATAAGGGAGATTTTGAATTTCTGGGAGATTTTGAATTTCTGCAGACACTTGTGGACACTGGACACTTGGATTGTGTGAGGCCCACTGAATATCACAGAGCTATTTCACAGGCTCGATGGCACAGGTGTGAAAAAAGTGACTACAGGATAAGGGATATTTTAAATTTCTGCAGACACTTGTGGACACTGGACACTTGGATTGTGTGAGGCCCACTGAATATCACAGCGCTATGTCACAGGCTCGATGGCACACGTGTGAAAAAAGTGACTACAGGATAAGGGAGATTTTGAATTTCTGGGAGATTTTGAATTTCTGCAGACACTTGTGGACACTGGACACTTGGATTGTGTGAGGCCCACTGAATATCACAGAGCTATTTCACAGGCTCGATGGCACAGGTGTGAAAAAAGTGACTACAGGATAAGGGATATTTTAAATTTCTGCAGACACTTGTGGACACTGGACACTTGGATTGTGTGAGGCCCACTGAATATCACAGTGCTATGTCACAGGCTCGATGGCACAGGTTTGAAAAAAGTGACTACAGGATAAGGGAGATTTTGAATTTCTGCAGACACTTGTGGACACTGGACACTTGGATTGTGTGAGGTCCACTGAATATCACAGCGCTATGTCACAGGCTCGATGGCACAGGTGTGAAAAAAGTGACTACAGGATAAGGGAGATTTTGAATTTCTGGGAGATTTTGAATTTCTGCAGACACTTGTGGACACTGGACACTTGGATTGTGTGAGGCCCACTGAATATCACAGCACTATGTCACAAGCTTGATGGCACAGGTGTGAAAAAAGTGACTACAGGATAAGGGAGATTTTCAATTTCTGCAGACACTTGTGGACACTGGACACTTGGATTGTGTGAGGCCCACTGAATATCACAGCGCTATGTCACAGGCTCGATGGCACAGGTGTGAAAAAAGTGACTACAGGATAAGGGAGATTTTGAATTTCTGGTTGATTTTGAATTTCTGCAGACACTTGTGGACACTGGACACTTGGATTGTGTGAGGCCAACTGAATATCACAGTGCTATGTCACAGGCTCGATGGCACAGGTGTGAAAAAAGTGACTACAGGATAAGGGAGATTTTGAATTTCTGCAGACACTTGTGGACACTGGACACTTGGATAGTGTGAGGCCCACTGAATATCACAGTGCTATGTCACAGGCTCGATGGCACAGGTGTGAAAAAAGTGACTACAGGATAAGGGAGATTTTGAATTTCTGCAGACACTTGTGGACACTGGACACTTGGATTGTGTGAGGCCCACTGAATATCACAGCGCTATGTCACAGGCTCGATGGCACAGGTGCGAAAAAAGTGACTACAGGATAAGGGAGATTTTGAATTTCTGGGAGATTTTGAATTTCTGCAGACACTTGTGGACACTGGACACTTGGATTGTGTGAGGCCCACTGAATATCACAGCGCTATGTCACAGGCTCGATGGCACAGGTGCGAAAAAAGTGACTACAGGATAAGGGAGATTTTGAATTTCTGGGAGATTTTGAATTTCTGCAGACACTTGTGGACACTGGACACTTGGATTGTGTGAGGCCCACTGAATATCACAGTGCTATGTCACAGGCTCGATGGCACAGGTGTGAAAAAAGTGACTACAGGATAAGGGAGATTTTGAATTTCTTCAGACACTTGTGGACACTGGACACTTGGATTGTGTGAGGCCCACTGAATATCACAGCGCTATGTCACAGGCTCGATGTCACAGGTGTGAAAAAAGTGACTACAGGATAAGGGAGATTTTGAATTTCTGCAGACACTTGTGGACACTGGACACTTGGATTGTGTGAGGCCCACTGAATATCACAGCGCTATGTCACAGGATCGATGGCACAGGTGTGAAAAAAGTGACTACAGTATAAGGGAGATTTTGAATTTCTGGGAGATTTTGAATTTCTGCAGACACTTGTGGACACTGGACACTTGGATTGTGTGAGGCCCACTGATTATCACAGCGCTATGTCACAGGCTCGATGGCACAGGTGTGAAAAAAGTGACTACAGGATAAGGGAGATTTTAAATTTCTGCAGACACTTGTCGACACTGGACACTTGGATTGTGTGAGGCCCACTGAATATCACAGCGCTATGTCACAGGGTCGATGGCACAGGTGTGAAAAAAGTGACTACAGGATAAGGGAGATTTTGAATTTCTGGGAGACTTTGAATTTCTGCAGACACTTGTGGACACTGGACACTTGGATTGTGTGAGGCCCACTGAATATCACAGTGCTATGTCACAGGCTCGATGGCACAGGTGTGAAAAAGTGACTACAGGATAAGGGAGATTTTAAATTTCTGCAGACACTTGTGGACAATGGACACTTGGATTGTGTGAGGCCCACTGAATATCACAGCGCTATGTCACAGGCTCGATGGCACAGGTGTGAAAAAGTGACTACAGGATAAGGGAGATTTTAAATTTCTGCAGACACTTGTGGACACTGGACACTTGGATTGTGTGAGGCCCACTGAATATCACAGCGCTATGTCACAGGCTTGATGGCACAGGTGTGAAAAAAGTGACTACAGGATAAGGGAGATTTTGAATTTCTGGAAGATTTTGAATTTCTGCAGACACTTGTGGACACTGGACACTTGGATTGTGTGAGGCCCACTGATTATCACAGCGCTATGTCACAGGCTCGATGGCACAGGTGTGAAAAAAGTGACTACAGGATAAGGGAGATTTTAAATTTCTGTAGACACTTGTGGACACTGGACACTTGGAATGTGTGAGTCCCACTGAATATCACAGCGCTATGTCACAGGCTCGATGGCACAGGTGTGAAAAAAGTGACTACAGGATAAGGGAGATTTTGAATTTCTGGGAGAGTTTGAATTTCTGCAGACACTTGTAGACACTGGACACTTGGATTGTGTGAGGCCCACTGAATATCACAGCGCTATGTCAAAGGCTCGATGGCACAGGTGTGAAAAAAGTGACTACAGGATAAGGGAGATTTTGAATTTCTGGGAGAGTTTGAATTTCTGCAGACACTTGTAGACACTGGACACTTGGATTGTGTGAGGCCCACTGAATATCACAGCGCTATGTCACAGGCTTGATGGCACAGGTGTGAAAAAAGTGACTACAGGATAAGGGAGATTTTCAATTTCTGCAGACACTTGTGGACACTGGACACTTGGATTGTGTGAGGCCCACTGAATATCACAGCGCTATGTCACAGGCTCGATGGCACAGGTGTGAAAAAAGTGACTACAGGATAAGGGAGATTTTGAATTTCTGGGAGATTTTGAATTTCTGCAGACACTTGTGGACACTGGACACTTGGATTGTGTGAGGCCCACTGAATATCACAGCGCTATGTCACAGGCTCGATGGCACAGGTGTGAAAAAGTGACTACAGGATAAGGGAGATTTTAAATTTCTGCAGACACTTGTGGACACTGGACACTTGGATTGTGTGAGGCCCACTGAATATCAAAGCGCTATGTCACAGGCTCGATGGCACAGGTGTGAAAAAAGTGACTACAGGATAAGGGAGATTTTGATTTTCTGCAGACACTTGTGGACACTGGACACTTGGATTGTGTGAGGCCCACTGAATATCACAGCGCTATGTCACAGGCTCGATGGCACAGGTGTGAAAAAAGTGACTACAGGATAAGGGAGATTTTGAATTTCTGGGAGATTTTGAATTTCTGCAGACACTTGTGGACACTGGACACTTGGATTGTGTGAGGCCCACCGAATATCACAGAGCTATTTCACAGGCTCGAAGGCACAGGTGTGAAAAAAGTGACTACAGGATAAGGGATATTTTAAATTTCTGCAGACACTTGTGGACACTGGACACTTGGATTGTGTGAGGCCCACTGAATATCACAGCGCTATGTCACAGGCTCGATGGCACACGTGTGAAAAAAGTGACTACAGGATAAGGGAGATTTTGAATTTCTGGGAGATTTTGAATTTCTGCAGACACTTGTGGACACTGGACACTTGGATTGTGTGAGGCCCACTGAATATCACAGAGCTATTTCACAGGCTCGATGGCACAGGTGTGAAAAAAGTGA
Organism: Dendrobates tinctorius; assembly: GCF_039654945.1. Lineage (NCBI taxonomy): Eukaryota > Metazoa > Chordata > Amphibia > Anura > Dendrobatidae > Dendrobates > Dendrobates tinctorius. The sequence goes on along the minus strand of NW_027361795.1, from coordinate 9,471,359 downwards.
CTACAGGATAAGGGATATTTTAAATTTCTGCAGACACTTGTGGACACTGGACACTTGGATTGTGTGAGGCCCACTGAATATCATAGCGCTATGTCACAGGCTCGATGGCACAGGTGTGAAAAAAGTGACTACAGGATAAGGGAGATTTTGAATTTCTGCAGACACTTGTGGACACTGGACACTTGGATTGTGTGAGGCCCACTGAATATCACAGCGTTATGTCACAGGCTCGATGGCACAGGTGTGAAAAAAGTGACTACAGGATAAGGGAGATTTTGAATTTCTGGGAGATTTTGAATTTCTGCAGACACTTGTGGACACTGGACACTTGGATTGTGTGAGGCCCACTGAATATCACAGCACTATGTCACAGGCTTGATGGCACAGGTGTGAAAAAAGTGACTACAGGATAAGGGAGATTTTCAATTTCTGCAGACACTTGTGGACACTGGACACTTGGATTGTGTGAGGCCCACTGAATATCACAGCGCTATGTCACAGGCTCGATGGCACAGGTGTGAAAAAAGTGACTACAGGATAAGGGAGATTTTGAATTTCTGGTTGATTTTGAATTTCTGCAGACACTTGTGGACACTGGACACTTGGATTGTATGAGGCCAACTGAATATCACAGTGCTATGTCACAGGCTCGATGGCACAGGTGTGAAAAAAGTGACTACAGGATAAGGGAGATTTTGAATTTCTGCAGACACTTGTGGACACTGGACACTTGGATAGTGTGAGGCCCACTGAATATCACAGTGCTATGTCACAGGCTCGATGGCACAGGTGTGAAAAAAGTGACTACAGGATAAGGGAGATTTAGAATTTCTGCAGACACTTGTGGACACTGGACACTTGGATTGTGTGAGGCCCACTGAATATCACAGCGCTATGTCACAGGCTCGATGGCACAGGTGCGAAAAAAGTGACTACAGGATAAGGGAGATTTTGAATTTCTGGGAGATTTTGAATTTCTGCAGACACTTGTGGACACTGGACACTTGGATTGTGTGAGGCCCACTGATTATCACAGCGCTATGTCACAGGCTCGATGGCACAGGTGTGAAAAAAGTGACTACAGGATAAGGGAGATTTTAAATTTCTGCAGACACTTGTGGACACTGGACACTTGGATTGTGTGAGGCCCACTGAATATCACAGCGCTATGTCACAGGCTCGATGGCACAGGTGTGAAAAAAGTGACTACAGGATAAGGGAGATTTTGAATTTCTGGGAGATTTTGAATTTCTGCAGACACTTGTGGACACTGGACACTTGGATTGTGTGAGGCCCAGTGAATATCACAGTGCTATGTCACAGGCTCAATGGCACAGGTGTGAAAAAGTGACTACAGGATAAGGGAGATTTTAAATTTCTGCAGACACTTGTGGACACTGGACACTTGGATTGTGTGAGGCCCACTGAATATCACAGCACTATGTCACAGGCTTGATGACACAGGTGTGAAAAAAGTGACTACAGGATAAGGGAGATTTTCAATTTCTGCAGACACTTGTGGACACTGGACACTTGGATTGTGTGAGGCCCACTGAATATCACAGCGCTATGTCACAGGCTCGATGGCACAGGTGTGAAAAAAGTGACTACAGGATAAGGGAGATTTTGAATTTCTGGTTGATTTTGAATTTCTGCAGACACTTGTGGACACTGGACACTTGGATTGTGTGAGGCCAACTGAATATCACAGTGCTATGTCACAGGCTCGATGGCACAGGTGTGAAAAAAGTGACTACAGGATAAGGGAGATTTTGAATTTCTGCAGACACTTGTGGACACTGGACACTTGGATAGTGTGAGGCCCACTGAATATCACAGTGCTATGTCACAGGCTCGATGGCACAGGTGTGAAAAAAGTGACTACAGGATAAGGGAGATTTTGAATTTCTGCAGACACTTGTGGACACTGGACACTTGGATTGTGTGAGGCCCACTGAATATCACAGCGCTATGTCACAGGCTCGATGGCACAGGTGCGAAAAAAGTGACTACAGGATAAGGGAGATTTTGAATTTCTGGGAGATTTTGAATTTCTGCAGACACTTGTGGACACTGGACATTTGGATTGTGTGAGGCCCACTGAATATCACAGCGCTATGTCACAGGCTCGATGGCACAGGTGCGAAAAAAGTGACTACAGGATAAGGGAGATTTTGAATTTCTGGGAGATTTTGAATTTCTGCAGACACTTGTGGACACTGGACACTTGGATAGTGTGAGGCCCACTGAATATCACAGTGCTATGTCACAGGCTCGATGGCACAGGTGTGAAAAAAGTGACTACAGGATAAGGGAGATTTTGAATTTCTGCAGACACTTGTGGACACTGGACACTTGGATTGTGTGAGGCCCACTGAATATCACAGCGCTATGTCACAGGCTCGATGTCACAGGTGTGAAAAAAGTGACTACAGGATAAGGGAGATTTTGAATTTCTGCAGACACTTGTGGACACTGGACACTTGGATTGTGTGAGGCCCACTGAATATCACAGCGCTATGTCACAGGCTCGATGGCACAGGTGTGAAAAAAGTGACTACAGTATAAGGGAGATTTTGAATTTCTGGGAGATTTTGAATTTCTGCAGACACTTGTGGACACTGGACACTTGGATTGTGTGAGGCCCACTGATTATCACAGCGCTATGTCACAGGCTCGATGGCACAGGTGTGAAAAAAGTGACTACAGGATAAGGGAGATTTTAAATTTCTGCAGACACTTGTGGACACTGGACACTTGGATTGTGTGAGGCCCACTGAATATCACAGTGCTATGTCACAGGCTCGATGGCACAGGTGTGAAAAAGTGACTACAGGATAAGGGAGATTTTAAATTTCTGCAGACACTTGTGGACACTTGACACGTGGATTGTGTGAGGCCCACTGAATATCACAGCACTATGTCACAGGCTTGATGGCACAGGTGTGAAAAAAGTGACTACAGGATAAGGGAGATTTTCAATTTCTGCAGACACTTGTGGACACTGGACACTTGGATTGTGTGAGGCCCACTGAATATCACAGCGCTATGTCACAGGCTCGATGGCACAGGTGTGAAAAAAGTGACTACAGGATAAGGGAGATTTTGAATTCCTGGTTGATTTTGAATTTCTGCAGACACTTGTGGACACTGGACACTTGGATTGTGTGAGGCCAACTGAATATCACAGTGCTATGTCACAGGCTCGATGGCACAGGTGTGAAAAAAGTGACTACAGGATAAGGGAGATTTTGAATTTCTGCAGACACTTGTGGACACTGGACACTTGGATAGTGTGAGGCCCACTGAATATCACAGTGCTATGTCACAGGCTCGATGGCACAGGTGTGAAAAAAGTGACTACAGGATAAGGGAGATTTTGAATTTCTGCAGACACTTGTGGACACTGGACACTTGGATTGTGTGAGGCCCACTGAATATCACAGCGCTATGTCACAGGCTCGATGGCACAGGTGCGAATAAAGTGACTACAGGATAAGGGAGATTTTGAATTTCTGGGAGATTTTGAATTTCTGCAGACACTTGTGGACACTGGACACTTGGATTGTGTGAGGCCCACTGAATATCACAGCGCTATGTCACAGGCTCGATGGCACAGGTGTGAAAAAAGTGACTACAGTATAAGGGAGATTTTGAATTTCTGGGAGATTTTGAATTTCTGCAGACACTTGTGGACACTGGACACTTGGATTGTGTGAGGCCCACTGATTATCACAGCGCTATGTCACAGGCTCGATGGCACAGGTGTGAAAAAGTGACTACAGGATAAGGGAGATTTTAAATTTCTGCAGACACTTGTGGACACTGGACACTTGGATTGTGTGAGGCCCACTGAATATCACAGCGCTATGTCACAGGCTCGATGGCACAGGTGTGAAAAAAGTGACTACAGGATAAGGGAGATTTTGAATTTCTGGGAGATTTTGAATTTCTGCAGACACTTGTGGACACTGGACACTTGGATTGTGTGAGGCCCACTGAATATCACAGTGCTATGTCACAGGCTCGATGGCACAGGTGTGAAAAAGTGACTACAGGATAAGGGAGATTTTAAATTTCTGCAGACACTTGTGGACACTGGACACTTGGATTGTGTGAGGCCCACTGAATATCACAGCACTATGTCACAGGCTTGATGGCACAGGTGTGAAAAAAGTGACTACAGGATAAGGGAGATTTTCAATTTCTGCAGACACTTGTGGACACTGGACACTTGGATTGTGTGAGGCCCACTGAATATCACAGCGCTATGTCACAGGCTCGATGGCACAGGTGTGAAAAAAGTGACTACAGGATAAGGGAGATTTTGAATTTCTGGTTGATTTTGAATTTCTGCAGACACTTGTGCACACTGGACACTTGGATTGTGTGAGGCCAACTGAATATCACAGTGCTATGTCACAGGCTCGATGGCACAGGTGTGAAAAAAGTGACTACAGGATAAGGGAGATTTTGAATTTCTGCAGACACTTGTGGACACTGGACACTTGGATAGTGTGAGGCCCACTGAATATCACAGTGCTATGTCACAGGCTCGATGGCACAGGTGTGAAAAAAGTGACTACAGGATAAGGGAGATTTTGAATTTCTGCAGACACTTGTGGACACTGGACACTTGGATTGTGTGAGGCCCACTGAATATCACAGCGCTATGTCACAGGCTCGATGGCACAGGTGCGAAAAAAGTGACTACAGGATAAGGGAGATTTTGAATTTCTGGGAGATTTTGAATTTCTGCAGACACTTGTGGACACTGGATATTTGGATTGTGTGAGGCCCACTGAATATCACAGCGCTATGTCACAGGCTCGATGGCACAGGTGTGAAAAAAGTGACTACAGGATAAGGGAGATTTTGAATTTCTGCAGACACTTGTGGACACTGGACACTTGGATTGTGTGAGGCCCACTGAATATCACAGCGCTATGTCACAGGCTCGATGTCACAGGTGTGAAAAAAGTGACTACAGGATAAGGGAGATTTTGAATTTCTGCAGACACTTGTGAACACTGGACACTTGGATTGTGTGAGGCCCACTGAATATCACAGCGCTATGTCACAGGCTCGATGGCACAGGTGTGAAAAAAGTGACTACAGTATAAGGGAGATTTTGAATTTCTGGGAGATTTTGAATTTCTGCAGACACTTGTGGACACTGGACACTTGGATTGTGTGAGACCCACTGATTATCACAGCGCTATGTCACAGGCTCGATGGCACAGGTGTGAAAAAAGTGACTACAGGATAAGGGAGATTTTAAATTTCTGCAGACACTTGTGGACACTGGACACTTGGATTGTGTGAGGCCCACTGAATATCACAGCGCTATGTCACAGGCTCGATGGCACAGGTGTGAAAAAAGTGACTACAGGATAAGGGAGATTTTGAATTTCTGGGAGATTTTGAATTTCTGCAGACACTTGTGGACACTGGACACTTGGATTGTGTGAGGCCCACTGAATATCACAGTGCTATGTCACAGGCTCGATGGCACAGGTGTGAAAAAGTGACTACAGGATAAGGGAGATTTTAAATTTCTGCAGACACTTGTGGACACTGGACACTTGGATTGTGTGAGGCCCACTGAATATCACAGCGCTATGTCACAGGCTCGATGGCACAGGTGTGAAAAAGTGACTACAGGATAAGGGAGATTTTAAATTTCTGCAGACACTTGTGGACACTGGACACTTGGATTGTGTGAGGCCCACTGAATATCACAGCGCTATGTCACAGGCTTGATGGCACAGGTGTGAAAAAAGTGACTACAGGATAAGGGAGATTTTGAATTTCTGGGAGATTTTGAATTTCTGCAGACACTTGTGGACACTGGACACTTGGATTGTCTGAGGCCCACTGATTATCACAGCGCTATGTCACAGGCTCGATGGCACAGGTGTGAAAAAAGTGACTACAGGATAAGGGAGATTTTAAATTTCTGTAGACACTTGTGGACACTGGACACTTGGATTGTGTGAGGCCCACTGAATATCACAGCGCTATGTCACAGGCTCGATGGCACAGGTGTGAAAAAAGTGACTACAGGATAAGGGAGATTTTGAATTTCTGGGAGAGTTTGAATTTCTGCAGACACTTGTAGACACTGGACACTTGGATTGTGTGAGGCCCACTGAATATCACAGCGCTATGTCACAGGCTTGATGGCACAGGTGTGAAAAAAGTGACTACAGGATAAGGGAGATTTTAAATTTCTGCAGACACTTGTGGACACTGGACACTTGGATTGTGTGAGGCCCACTGAATATCACAGCGCTATGTCACAGGCTCGATGGCACAGGTGTGAAAAAAGTGACTACAGGATAAGGGAGATTTTGAATTCCTGGGAGATTTTGAAATTCTGCAGACACTTGTGGACACTGGACACTTGGATTGTGTGAGGCCCACTGAATATCACAGCGCTATGTCACAGGCTCGATGGCACAGGTGTGAAAAAGTGACTACAGGATAAGGGAGATTTTAAATTTCTGCAGACACTTGTGGACACTGGACACTTGGATTGTGTGAGGCCCACTGAATATCAAAGCGCTATGTCACAGGCTCGATGGCACAGGTGTGAAAAAAGTGACTACAGGATAAGGGAGATTTTGATTTTCTGCAGACACTTGTGGACACTGGACACTTGGATTGTGTGAGGCCCACTGAATATCACAGCGCTATGTCACAGGCTCGATGGCACAGGTGTTAAAAAAGTGACTACAGGATAAGGGAGATTTTGAATTTCTGGGAGATTTTGAATTTCTGCAGACACTTGTGGACACTGGACACTTGGATTGTGTGAGGCCCTCTGAATATCACAGAGCTATTTCACAGGCTCGATGGCACAGGTGTGAAATAAGTGACAACAGGATAAGGGATATTTTAAATTTCTGCAGACACTTGTGGACACTGGACACTTGGATTGTGTGAGGCCCACTGAATATCACAGCGCTATGTCACAGGCTCGATGGCACACGTGTGAAAAAAAGTGACTACAGGATAAGGGAGATTTTGAATTTCTGGGAGATTATGAATTTCTGCAGACACTTGTGGACACTGGACACTTGTATTGTGTGAGGCCCACTGAATATCACAGAGCTATTTCACAGGCTCGATGGCACAGGTGTGAAAAAAGTGACTACAGGATAAGGGATATTTTAAATTTCTGCAGACACTTGTGGACACTGGACACTTGGATTGTGTGAGGCCCACTGAATATCATAGCGCTATGTCACAGGCTCGATGGCACAGGTGTGAAAAAAGTGACTACAGGATAAGGGAGATTTTGAATTTCTGGGAGATTTTGAATTTCTGCAGACACTTGTGGACACTGGACACTTGGATTGTGTGAGGCCCACTGAATATCACAGCGCTATGTCACAGGCTCGATGGCACAGGTGTGAAAAAAGTGACTACAGGATAAGGGAGATTTTAAATTTCTGCAGACACTTGTCGACACTTGGATTGTGTGAGGCCCACTGAATATCATAGCGCTATGTTACAGGCTCGATGGCACAGGTGTGAAAAAAGTGACTACAGGATAAGGGAGATTTTGAATTTCTGCAGACACTTGTGGACACTGGACACTTTTGGATTGTGTGAGGCCCAATGAATATCAGAGCACTATGTCACAGGCTCGATGCAGCAGGTGTGAAAAAAGTGACTACAGGATAAGGGAGATTTTGAATTTCTGCAGACACTTGTGGACACTGGACTCTTTTGGATTGTGTGAGGCCCAATGAATATCAGAGCGCTATGTCACAGGCTCGATGCAGCAGGTGTGAAAAAAGTGACTACAGGATAAGGGAGATTTTGAATTTCTGCAGACACTGGACACTTTTGGATTGTTTGAGGCCCAATGAATATCAGAGCGCTATGTCACAGGCTCGATGCAGCAGGTGTGAAAAAAGTGACTACAGGATAAGGGAGATTTTGAATTTCTGCAGACACTTGTGGACACTGGACACTTTTGGATTGTGTGAGGCCCACTGAATATCAGAGCGCTATGTCACAGGCTCGATGGCACAGGTGTGAAAAAAGTGAATTGTTGAATTGGGCAGAATAGGAATCTCCCTAGAGTGTAGGTCTGTAAGAATGGAACAAGTCCTCCACTTATCCTTCCACAGTGACACACATATAGCTTCACTGTGGCTGTGATAACAGCCGTTACACGGTTCTGTGTCAGGAGCGTACACCGCTGTATGGTGTGAATAAATGCACGCTCAGTACCTTAGCAGGACAGAAAAAAAATTGGGATTGCTTTTAAAAAAGCAGTTTGCAGAGCAGTGGGGAAACAGCAATGCAGCTGTCAGGAAGCCTTAGAAGGCAGCCTAACAACCAACACCGCTGATCCACCACAATATAGCCTCCCCTTGCACTGCACACACAGTGACTGGTGTGTTGCACAGGCAAAATCGCTAGCAGCAGAAGCAGTTTTTTTGTCTTCTTCCCTGCCTAACGCTCTCCCTACAGAATCAGCAACCTCTCCCTATGCTAAGATCGGCAGAAGTAAGATGGCGGTCGGCGTGCACGCCCTTTTATAACCCCTGTGACGCCCACCAAAGCAAGCCAATCACTTGCATGCCCTTCTGAAAGATGGTGGCGACCCCTGCCTATGTCATCACGTTGCCCACAGTGTCCGTGGATCCTGATTGGCTGAAAAAGAGTGCTAAACAAACTTTTGAAACGCGACTTTGGCGCGTAAGTCGCCGACCTCGTGGCTGACCTCATCCTAGGGTCGGGTTTCGTTTCATGAAACCCGACTTTGCCAAAAGTCGGCAACTTTTGAAATTGTTCGACCCGTTTCGCTCAACTCTAGTGTCAACGAACACGCCCAGGTCAGGTTCACAGGACGGAGGCCTGTGCATGCCAAAGGGCATGCCAGGGACAGGTACAGGGACGTTGGCCTGTGCGTGCGAAGAGACTCGCCAGGGAGAGATACAGGATGGAAGCCTGCACATGCAGAGGACACGCCAGGGACCAAGATAGGGTACGGTGGCATCGGAATCCGGGGTGCTGGCATCGACCGACAGGGTCCAGGAATCAGACTGCGGAAATCAGCTCTGGACATCAGCCCGCAGTCATCTAAGTCCGGACCTCTGGCAGCGGTCTGCTGGTTACGGAATCCGGCAGGCAAGACAGGGTTCAGAGCAGAGCAAAGTAAGCAAAAGACTTTGTGCAAGAGTAGCACGAAAAGGCACAGTGCAAAAACCAGCGTGCGTGCAAGGGAGCACGGAAACCACGACTGGGGCACCGACAGGCGGTACCGACGGTGGCATAAGCAGACGGGCACGACTTAGAGGCGGCACAGCTGCGGCTCACACAACCGGTAACCACTATAGCACTGGACAGCGGGCACGGCTGAGGCACACAGGCGAGCATGACTAGAGGCGGCACGGCTGAGGCACATCAGGCAGGCACAGGGCGACCAGGCATGTGCAAGAGGGTACTGAACCACAAGGCAGGGCTAGGCAAAGGTACAGGACAGAGACGCATGTGAGACAGCATGGCAAAGCCTAGTACGAAAGGTGCAAGGGCGCATGAAACATCAGAGACAAGGCATAGGGTAAGAGGCAGAGTCCTGCGCATGCAGAGGGCATGCCAGGGGCAAAGTACAAGATGAGGCCTGCGCATGTGGAGAGACACGCCAGGGACAGGGACAGAGTCTAGCAGCGGAGCGTAGGCCGAAGCCCAGAGCCGGGCCAAGGGAGAGCCTTGGGACTAGACAGAGTACAGAGCAGAGGCCTGCACGTGTAGAGAGGCACACCAGGGACAGGGTACAGAACGGTGACCTGCACGTGTAGAGAGACACGTCAGGGAGAGGGTACAGAGCTGAGGCCTGCACGTGTAGAAAGACACGTCAGGGACAGGGTACAGAACAAAGCATAACAAGGAAGCATAGTGAGGACAAACAAAGCACGAATGACAACACGAGATAAAGCACGAGACAAGAGACGGAATACGAGCACGGAGCGTGTGCAGAGACGCACAACAGAGCAAAGTGCAAGGGCACAGAATAGAGGGAGCGACCCAGCAGACCAAGCAGCCATGCAGGGAAGCAACATAATACTCAGGCCGTGAGCATAGGAAGGGGTGGTCTGATATAGGGCATAGCACCTCCACTTCTGGATCAGGACCAGGGAAGAACTTCCAGTTCAGATCCTCCAGGATCACAGGGAGCAGTCATATGATCAGGATTCCAGACATGCAGGGATGATTGCAGAACCAGTGCTGAAACCTAGGCAGGTCACATGATCAGAGTTCCAGACATGCAGAGATGAATGCAGAACCAGCCTCTGCTGGAACATAGGAAGGACACATGATCAGGGGTTCTAGACATGACGAGACGATCACAGAAGGCAGAGCAGAAACGCAGGCATCCCGCAGCTCAACAGTCATGAGGTGAGTGTGCACACTGCTCTAGGGAACATGCAGGATAGCAGACATGAGATGCGCGTGAACACCGCTCCAGGGGTCATGAGGCAAAACAGACATGGCGGACACGACAGGCATGGCGAGCATGACAAAGTAGTCTCTCGTCAGTCAGCGCTCGTGCACAAATGTAAAAATTTTTTTTAAAAAAACATTACCACCGTCAGAGCACTGGAGAGATAATATGACCCGCAACAGTGACCCATGGTAAAAACCTTACTACAGGTCAGCAGGCACCGGTGAAAGCAGTTATAGCAGGAGCCGCTGATGAGAGCAGTATTCCTCGTCAGACAGCGCTTGTGCTCAAAGTAAAAAAAAAAACACATGTAAATTAATTAAATACATTTTCAAATAAAAATAAAAAACACATCATACTCACCTAACACCAAGTTCCCGGTGCTCTTGTCTCGTATAAAAAATAAAAGGGGTACCCCTTGAGAAAGGCAGAGACAGCCGAAACACGCATTGGGGGTAGATGCTCCAGGACGTGTTCCCTCTTATTAACTTGGTAATGTTAAATCAGGATGACCAATCACTATTAATGCGGGTTGTCAGGATCCTGTCAGCGCCGACGTGCAGCCTCCGCTGAGCAGGGACTCACCAGCACTGTAGGGGGGCCCGGGGTCATGTACAGCCGGAAAGTACAGATACACAGGACCTGTGGACGCTGAAGTTTGACCGTAGGTCCTGTGACTGCTTGCTAAACTTCAGCGTCCACAGGTCCTTGCCTGAGTTTGCCATCACCACCTCCTCAGGCAAGGAATTCCAGATTCTCACTGCCCTAACAGTTAAGAATCCTCTTCTATGTTGGTGGAAAAACCTTCTCTCCTCCAGATGCAGAGAATGCCACCTTGTGTCCATCACCTTTCTTGGTATAAACAGATTCTCAGAGAGATATTTATATTATTCCCTTATATACTTACACATGGTTATCAGATCGCCCCTCAGTCATCTTTTTTCTAGACTAAATAATCCTAATTTTGCTAATGTTTCTGGGTACTCTAGTTCCCCCATCCTCTTTACTAATTTTGCTGCCCTCCTTTGTACTCTCTCTAGCTCCATTATATCCTTGCAGAGCACCGGTGCCCAAAACTGTACACAGTGCTCCATGTGTGGTCTAACCAGGGATTTGTACAGAGGCAGTATAATGCTCTCATCATGTGTATCCAGACCTCTTTTAATGCACCCCATGATCCTGTTTGCCTTGGCAGCTGCTGCCAGGCACTGGCTGCTCCAGGTAAGTTTATCATTGACTAGGATCCCCAAGTCCTTCTCCATGTCAGATTTACCCAGAGGTTTCCTGTTCAGTGTGTAATGGTGATATTGATTCCTTCTTCTCATGTGTATAACCTTACATTTATCATTGTTAAACTGCATCTGCCCCCTTTAAGCCCAAGTTTCCAACTTATCCAGATCCATCTGTAGCAGAATACTATCTTCTTTTGTATTGACTGCTTTACATAGTTTTGTATCATCTGCAAATATTAATATTTTACTTTGTAAACCTTCTACCAGATCGTTAATATGTTGAAGAGAATAAGTCCCAACACCGACCCCTGCAATACCCAACTTGTTACAGCAACCCAGTTAGAGAATATACCATTTATAACCACCCTTTGCTTTCTGTCACTCAGCCAGTTACTTACCCATTTATACACATTTTCCCCCAGACCCAGAATTCTCATTTTGTGTACCAACCTCTTTTGTGGCACGGTATCAAACGCTTTGGAAAAATCAAGATATACCATGTCCAATGACTCACCTTGGTCCAGCCTATACCTTACTTCTTCATAAAAACTGATTAGATTGGTTTGACAGGAGCAATTCCTCAGAAACCCATGCTGATATGGAGTTACACAATTACTCTCATTGAGATAATCCAGAATAACATCCCTCAGAAACCCTTCAAATATTATACCAACAATAGAGGTTTAGACTTACTGGCCTATAATTTCCAGGTTCACTTTTAGAGCCCTTTTTGAATATTGGTACCACATTTGCTATGCGCCAGTCATGGGGAACAGACCCCGTCGCTATAGTGTCCCTAAAAATAAGAAATAATGGTTTGTCTATTACATTTCTTGATATTGATATAGTTGAAAAACAGTGTGGGATTAGTTTTACTCTCCTTAGCAATGTGCTTCTTTGTTTCATTTTTGAGAGCTTTAATTAGTTTTTTAGATAAAATATTTTTCTCCCTATAGTTTTTTAGAGCTTCAACGGTGCCATCCTGCTTTAGTAGTTTAAATGCTTTTTTTTTTTACTGTTAATTGCCTCTCTTAATTCTTTGTTTAGCCACATTGGGCTTTTCCTATTTCTTGTCCTTTTATTCCCTCAAGGAATAAACCTCTTACAGTGGCTATTTAGGATCTTCTTAAACATTTCCCATTTATTATCTGTATTCTTATTTCTGAGGACATTGTCCCAGTCAACCAGATTAAGGGCATCTCTAAACTAGTCAAACATTTCCTTCCTAAAGTTCAGTGTTTTTGTGACTCCCTGACAAGTCCCCTTAGCGAAAGGAAAGTGAAACTGTACAATATTGTGGTCGCTATTTTCTAGATGCCCAACAACCTGCAGATTTGTTATTCTGTCAGGTCTATTAGATAGTATTAGGTCTAAAAGTGCTGCTCCTCTGGTTGGATTCTGCACCAATTGTGAAAGATATTTTTTCTTGGTTATTAGCAGAAACCTGTTGCCTTTATGGGTTTCGCAGGTCTCTGTTTCCCAGTTAATATCCGGGTAGTTAAAGTCCCCGATAACAAGGACCTCATTATGGGTTGCAGCTTCATCTATCTGCCTCAAGAATGAAACTATTCGTTTCATTTCCACCTTTAGCCATGAATGGGACCACATGAGGGAAATTTTGGTCAGGCATTGGGCTGTTCTTGGTGCTGAACCCTGTTTGGCTCCAGTAATTGGTGATTATCCGCAGATGACCTCTAGGAGGTCAAAAAATTTGAAGGAGCTGTTGGTGAGGAGCCATTATATTCCTGAACAACCTAACCCTTTTGGATCCAGGGGTCCTATTCCAGGATCCATCTGTCAGGACTCAAATGTCAGGACCCTGTCAGCATCGGCAAACGGCCACGCCAAGCAGTGTGACTTACCCCCACTATGGGAGAGCGCGGGGTCCAATACAATAGTGACGGTTCAAGCAGACAGGACCTGCGGCACTGAAAAGAGTAAGGTGTTATGAATGGGTCACCGAGGAGAAAAAAGCACGAGCTAAGTTACAGAAAACCAGAGAGGTTGGTAACTATACAGATTGCAGATCCCTGATCCTACCACACAACTAGCAGCAGCCGTGGTGTGTACCTACGATGTTCCTAGACGCTTCGCCACAGCTGGAGGACTAAATAAGCCTGAAGCATGAAAAGGGGAAAACTAACTGCCCCAGAGAAGACCCCAAAGGAATAGATAGCCCCCACACATGTATTGACGGTGAAACAAGATGAAGGCACAAACACAGGCAGGAAAATAGGCTGAGCAAACGATGGGGCCCAAACTAACTAGAAAGGAAAGGAAAGACACTGTCTGCAACCTGCAAAAAACCCTACAAAAATAATGTCCAACACTTCTGATAGCAAAATTAACCCTGAAGTCACTAGACTTCTCCCACTATATCAGCACTCTGAAATATTCGGAGACAGAGCAAAAAGAGACCAAACTAGTAAGGGACAAAAAGCAAATTGGCAAAATACTGATAAATAAGAGTGGAAATTCAGAACAACCCCCAGCCGGGGCTGGCTGACCACACAAAATCTGAATAGACCAACAAAATCAAGTGTGAACATTAGCAGAAAAACTTAGCTTTAGATGACTGGAACAGAGCTGAAAACCAAGAGCTGACCAGCCAGAAGGAATCACCAGCAACTGAATAGGGCGTCGGCTGTCTTAAATCCAATCTGAGACTCCTGAGGTCCAATCGTCATCCTCAATCTCAGGTGGCAGATCTCCACCGATCAAATCAGCCTCACTACCTCCTGTTACCACCAGAGGGAGTCTGGAAGGAGAACTCACAACTGGTGAACCAGAGAATGAACTCACAACAGTAAGGAGTCCCAGGACCTAGATCATGTGACTGCAGGGGGCGGGGCTTAGCGTCCTACTGCTGCAGATGATATAATGTACCTACTGCAGGGAAACTGTAGTAGAGGAAAACGCAGGTCAGACAAGCAAGGGTTCGTACACGGAGACGGCTGTGCGGTACCAGAGGGATGAGCAGAGAATAGTCAAGTCACAGGCAGAAGGTCATACACAGAGAGGTAGCGCAGTACAAGAGGGACAGGCAGAACTTGTAACAGGGACAGAATCGGATCAAAACCAAACAAGCAAGCAAGTTATCAGGCACAAGGCACACGTACGCACGAGGTCAACTAACTCAGCCGAGGGCAGGAGTATAACTGACACCGGACCTAGGTCAAGTGAGCATTAAATAGCCGCCCTCTGCCAGAGAGAGGCAGAAACAATTAACCCCTGTCTGACCATGACGGGCCAAAGACAAAGCCCATCCTGGATCATGACAGTACCCTCCTCTCAATGGGGGGCCACTGGACCCCCGGGTCTCTCAGGATACTTGGCGTGAAAGGCCCGGACCTACCGCTCCGCATAAACTGATCGAGCAGGAACCCACGACCGGTCTTCAGGACCGTAACCTTTCCAATGTACAAGATATTGAAGGGCATGACGGACCAACCTAGAGTCAACAATTCGTTCCACCTCATACTCAGACTGCCCGTCTACCAAAACCGGTGGTGGGGAAGACGATGATCCCTCCCCACAGGACCTCACAGGTTTCAGAACGGCCCTATGGAAAACACTGGGGATCTATAGAGATGGCGGGAGACGCAAACGAAAAGCCACCGGGTTAACCGCTTCGGTAATTTCATAGGGACCAATAAACTTAGGTCCAAGCTTTGCAGAGGGGACCTTGAGCCTTATATTCTTGGTAGATAACCATACCTTATCCCCAATCTGGAACACTGGCCCCGCGGACTGTTTTTTGTCTGCAAAAAACTTATATTTTTCCTGGGCCTTCGTAATGTTATTCTGGACCTCCCGCCATACCTCCCCCAACCGCTGGATAGTTTCATCCACCCCAGGACACCCAGAGTCCAGACAGGAAAACTCTCCGAAATGAGGATGAAACCCATAGTTGCAGAAAAAGGGAGATGTACCCGTTGACTGGTTAATGCGGTTGTTAAACACAAACTCGGCCAAAGGTAATGCGTACTGCCAATCATCCTGTCAGGCTGAGGTCAAGCAACACAGAATTTGCTCCAGAGACTGATTGGTCCGCTCGGTCTGCCCATTAGTCTCTGGATTGTAAGCGGATGAAAAGGACAGACCAATACCCAACCTCTTACAAAATGCCCTCCCAAATCTAGAAACAAATTGTACTCCTCTATCAGACACCACATTCAAGGGTACCCCATGCAACCGCACCACGTGCTCAACAAACAATCTGGACAACATTTCCGCATTAGGTAGAGCTGCCAAAGGTACAAAATGTGCTTGCTTACTAAACCTGTCCTCCACAACCCAAACGACGGTATTACCCTTGGAGGTGGGAAGGTTGGTGATGAAATCCATGGACAAATGAGTCCATGGTCTCTCAGGAATTGGCAGTGGTACCAATTCCCCGGCCGGCCGGTTATGGGGGGCACAAACATCACAAGCAGACACATATTCCCCAACATCAGAGGCTAAAGAAGACCACCAAAATATTCTAGCGATGGCCTTCAGGGTAGCCGAGATCCCTGGATGTCCACCCGGAACTGAGTCGTGGAACTCCCGGAGGACCTTGAGACGAAACTGAGCTGGTACGAAAAGTTTATCCACCGGCTTAGCCAGAGGTGCAACAGACTCGGCTTCCCGAATCTCCCGTTCCAACATATTAGAAATACCTGCCACCACCACCCCGGGCTGAAGAATGGAGGATGGAGGTTCGGGGGGAAACCGGATCTATACTGAGTGACAAGGCATCAGCTCTGACATTTTTGGATCCTGGCCGAAAAGTGATAGAGAAGTGGAATCGGGAAAAAAAAGAGACCATCTAGCCTGTCTAGGAGTCAACCTTTTTAGCTGACTCAATGTAAGCTAGGTTCTTGTGGTCTGTAATTACAGTTATAGGATGGACAGCCCCCTCCAAAAAATGCCTCCATTCTTCAAAGGCCAACTTCACGGCGAGAAGTTCTCGATTCCCAACATCATAGTTTCTCTCCGCAGGGGAGAATTTCTTCGAGAAAAAGGCGCAAGGTCTCAAATTAGTCAAAGTGGCAGGTCCCAGGGACAATACCGCCCCCACCCCCACCTCTGAGGCATCCACCTCAACAATAAATGGTTCAGACGGGTCCGGTTGAATAAGAACCGGAGCAGACATGAAACATTTTTTTAAACACTGAAACGCTGCTATCGCTGCGGCTGACCAATTCTTGATATCGGGACCCTTTTGAGTCATGTCTGTGAGGGGTTTAACCATCTGTGAGAATCCCCTTATAAATTTGCGATAATAATTGGCGAATCCTAGGAAACGCTGCAGAGCTTTTAAATCACAAGGTTGGACCCAATCGACAATGGCCTGCACCTTATTAGGATCCATACGATACCCCTCAGCAGACACAATGAATCCCAGAAAAGACAGTTCCTGTACAAAAAAATAAACATTTCTCTAGTTTAGCAAAGAGACAGTTCTCCCGAAGCCTTTGTAGGACTGCTCGAATATGACCAATGTGAGCCTGTTTATCAGGAGCGTAGATCAGTATGTCATCCAAATACACCACCATAAAATGTCCAATAAAATCAGAGAACACGTGATTTATGAATTTTTGGAAGACCGCTGGAGCATTGGTCAGACCGAAAGGCATGACCAAATTTTCAAACAACCCTTCAGTAGTGAGAAAAGCAGTTTTCCACTCATCTCCTTCCCGGACTCGGATAAGGTTATACGCTCTCCGCAGATCTAATTTCGAAAACCACTTAGCTCCGGACAACTGGTTGCACAAATCAGGAATAAGTGGGAGGGGATACGTATTTCGCACAGTTATCTTATTTAACTCTCGAAAATCGAGGCATGGGCGTAAACCACCGTCTTTTTTCTTTACGAAAAATAACCCTGCCACCACGGGAGAGACAGAAGGACGAATGTGTCCCTTACGGAGATTCTCGAAAATGTATTCCTTCATAGCAGCCCGTTCGGGACCCGAAAGGTTATACAAGAGGGCCTTGTGCAATTTAACACCTGGAACCAGGTCAATGGCACAATCAAATGGGCAGTGTGGTGGTAAAACCTCAGTCTCTTTTTTGGAGAAAACGTCCATATAGTCTTTTAGGTACTCCGGAATACCTTCCAGACCTACGGACGACACAGACACAGTAGCAAGACATTTTTCAGAACAATAGGAACCCCATTTAACAATGTTCCGAGATTCCCAATTAATCACTGGATTATGTAATTGTAACCAGGGGAACCCCAACACCAGTCCCGCAGGAAGGTTGTCCATAACAAAGCATGAAATATGTTCCTGGTGCAAGGAACTCACTTAAAGGAGAAACTCCTGTTTGAAATATGACATCATTCTTAGCCAGTGGTGTTTTGTCAATGGCAACAACGTGGATAGGAGTCTACAACCTAACTGTCCCTAACTTACACTTTGACACCAAGTCAGAGTCAATAAAGTTCAACGATGATCTGCAATACATGAAAGCAGAAGTGGGTGTGGAGACAGTCCCACAACAAAGTTCCACTCGCAATAACATTTTTGAAAATGGAGAAAAAAGTACCTGAGAGCCTGGGTGACCTCCACGACAATCACCTGGGCTCAGTCGCTTGCTGTTCATTGGACAGGAGGGGCAATCCTTTTTCCAATGTCCGGAATCACCACAGTGAAAACAACATTTTCCCAAGCGCCGTTGTCTCTTTTCTTTCTCCTTGTCGTCGATGGTTCCCATCTCTATGGTTTCCAATGTAGGACTGGCTCCCCTTCCTTGGGAAAATAACGGGGTTTCAATCTGCATCACTCCCCTGGCCCATAGCCTGCGATCCATTCAGACGGCTTGTGTCATAGCGTCCTCCAGGGAATCAGGCGGAGGGTGGAGAGCCAAGACATCCTTCAGACGTTCAGACAGGCCTCTATGGAACAAACCCCGGAGGGCGGCATCATTCCAGCAGACCACAGCAGCCCAGCATCTGAACTCTGAGCAAAACCACTCGGCTGAGTGCTTCCGCTGGCACAAAACTCATCACCATGTTCTCAGCCATATGCATCCGATCAGGCTCAGTCATCATAAATATGCCCCAGGGCCTCAAAAAATGCATCCACAGTCATACGCTCAGGAGCAGCGGTCGGAAGGGAGATAGCCAAGCCTGGGGAGCTCCCCTTAACAGAGACATAATGAACCCCACTCTCTGACTTTCATCCCCAGAAGAGTGTGGTCTCATTGAAAAGCTTACAGCCCTCTTTGAACACTTTGAATTCCCTTTTATCTCCAGAAAAGGTATCTGGTAACTCAACCGGAGACTCAGGGGAAATTAATGTAACTGTTATGAATGAGTCACCGTAGGAGGCAAAAAACAGAAATACTAGCTAAGTCCAGAAAACCAGAGAAGTTGGCAGCTATCGGATTGCAGACCCCTGAACCTAACAACAACAACTAGCAGTAGCTGTGGGGGGTTCCTATGGTGCCCTAGACCCCTCGATCACAGCCGGAGAACTACATAGCCTAAAGACAGAAAGAGAAATCTAAACTGCCCCAGAGCAGACCCCAAAGCAATAGGCAGCCCCCAACATATAATGACGGTGAAGCAAGATGAAAAAACACTCACACAGATAGAAAGATAGGCTGAGCAAATGATGGGGCCCAAGCTAACTAAATAGGACAGGAAAGAAAAGCTGCTGTCTGCAATCTGCAAAAACCCTCTCAAAACAAGAGCCAACAGACTGATGGGGAAAAAAGCCCTGAAGACGCTAGGCTTCAAAAAGACTATATCAGTACTCAGGTATTTTCTGAAGACAGAGCAAAAAGGAATTCAGCTCACCCAGCAGGGAAAGGCAGAAATCCAGAAAAACAAGGCAATACAAAACCAAAACACAAATACAAAAAGGAGAGCAGAAAACTTAGCTTTTGAGGAGCAGGAATCAGACTGGTCTCCAAGAATCCCTCAGAGAAATCACCCGCTAGGCAGAAGGGCGTCGGCTGCCTTATATCCAGTCAGCAATTCCAGTCACCCAGTCATCATCATTCTGCTCAGGTGCTTTGTAATCAGCCTCACTACCTTCCTTCACCAGAAGAGGGAGTTAATCAGACCTCAATGGTGAAGGGGAAAATGAACTCACAACAGTAACATCCCGAGCCCCCTATGATAAAACCCCCTGCACAGTGTCAGCGATCAACTGCTGAGACTGAGCCAGGGCAAGTTGTTCCCCCAGGAGTCTCTGAGACATCTGAGTCAGGTTCTTTACCTACTCAGAAAGAGTGTGCATAGGATCCATCACACACAGGAGAGAGGGAGCAGAGAAAAAAAATGGTAACGGTCAGTTATGTCAGGACTCAAATGTCAGGACCCTGTCAGCGTCGGCAAACGGCCACGCCGAGCAGGGTGACTTACCCCCACTATGGGAGAGCGCGGGGTCCAATACAGTAGTGACGGTTCAAGCAGACCTGAAAATAGTAAGAAGTCCCAGGACCTAGATCATGTGACTGCAAGGGGCGTGGCTTAGCGTCCTACTGCTGCAGATTATATAATGTACCTACTGCAGGGAAACTGTAGTAGAGGAAAATGCAGGTCAGACAAGCGAGGGTTCGTACACGGAGAGGGCTGTGCCAGATCGCGACGTCATCGCGGTCATTCTCGCAAAGGATTACTAGGACCGCAAGATGCCGGGAGCATGGAGAGAGGCGGGAAGACTGCGCAGGATGCCGGAAGGTGAGAATAGCGAGAATAGCAATATTTTTTATTTTAATTCTAATTTTTACAGGGATATGGTACCCACAGCCCGGAGGACAGTCTCCTCTCCTCCGGACCGTGGGTACTATCCGCAAATGTTCTGCTTACTTTTTGCATGGTGGGCACAGCCACATGCGGAAAGTAAGCAGAGCAATGTATTCCTACGTGGGCGGAATTGCCACGATTCCGCTAAATTAATGAGCATGCTGCATTTTTTACCACGAAGCCATTCTTCCGTGAAAAAACGCAGCATTAGCACAGCATTGCGGAATAACATAGGATTGCATGGGATGCTTATTTTTCGCGGCAAAATCGCGCGTTTAAAACCGCAGCGAAAACGCGAAAAAAAACGCGACGTGTGAACGCAGCTTTAGTGTCAATGACAGCTGCTGACACCAAGCCCTAATATCATTACCCTGGTGCTACTGCATCAGAATGAAAAAGGAGTTGAACCAAGAAATTATATGATGAACCTTTCTTTTAAAAACTTTTATTTATCTCAAAAAATCCTTCATTGCTGTAAAAAAACTCATACAGAGGAAAACCTGCGCCAGAACAAGCACGGCAAAAGGCGGGTCTTTGCTGCAGTGTCTTTGCTGCCAAGAGATGCAGAAACCTTGCAGAGATTTCTGCAACCAAATACTCAACGTGACGACATACCCTTAGGCTGGAGTCACACTAGCGATTTTAAAATTGGTCCGATTTTGTTCCTTCAAATTTGGACGAGTGCAATGCAAGTGTCATGTGTTTTCATGCAAGTACAATGCAATTTTTAACACCTAGCATCCGATTTACATTCTAAGGCTGTTTTCACTTGTACTGATATTTCTGGTGCCAAAAAAATGGTATCGGAGATATTAGTGTCCGTGTGTGTAATACACGTGGCACATGAGTTACAACTGTGTGCCGCATCAGTACCACACGGCCGTCGCCAGGGAATAGTAAACGCTGTTCCCTGGCATTAGGTGCTGAAGAAGACGACTTTTATCATTCTCCCCTGCTCTGCCTGCAATCAGCACGAGCAGGGGAGATTGATGAGAGTCATATTCAAGTGAGAACAATGGCAGCTATTACTCCCATCAGCCTACACCTGCTGCCACTAATAACAGTGAGAGCTGAAGTGGATGATGGGAGTATTCCTCACCCAAGGCTTGTTATTAAGAATAAAGGGGTCCCCATGCTGTTTTTTTAATTATTTAAATAACTAAAAAAATCGTGGAGTCCCCCCCCCACTTTTGACAATCAGTCTTACTAAAGCTGACAGCTGGGGGCTTGTATTCTCAGGCTGGTTAGGAGCCAAGAATATTGCCCCCCCCACCCCACAGCCTGGAATGGGCGATGAAGTGAGTATGGTTTAATTAAGATTTATCAAAGGAGTCTGTGTCATTCTTTCAATTAAAGGACTTTATTATGTGTTTTTTTATACAATATGACTATGGGGTTAATAATGGGGGCGTCTCATAGATGCCTCTCCATTACTAACCTCAAGGCATGATGTCACCTGAAAATACAAAGGTGGCAACAACCCTCCCAACTATCACCTCACTTGCCACCCGCTACAGTGCAAGTGAGAAGAGCAAGGCTAAGTGCCAGATTTGGTGCATCTTAAAGATGTACCTTTTCTGAGGAGGCTGAGTGCTTTTGTTTTTAGCCTGGGGGCAGTGACCCTTCCTAGGCTATTAATATCAGCCCACAGCTGTATGCCTAGCCTTGGCTGGTTATTTTTTTTTAAATTTTTATTAACTTTTCAAAATTTTACAGGAAAGGAAGGAAGGGTTAATTAAGGAAAGAAAAGTAAAAAGTAGAGAACTCTGCTCTACAGAGTTGATTCACACATAAAGAAAAATACAGGTAAAGAAAATTAACATCATTTCACTCTTATACATTAGGTATTACGGCTGTAATAAGTTTCAGTATTATCCTTCTAATATCCCTTTATGTTAAACACTATTTAGTTACCGCTAAGTCTAATGGTAAAGACATAACAATACAATACAAAGTCATTTTGATTGGAATTTTAAGTTCCATAAGTCGCACTTGGTATGGTAGGAAGCTAAGGTATTATTAA
This sequence comes from Dendrobates tinctorius, assembly GCF_039654945.1. Lineage (NCBI taxonomy): Eukaryota > Metazoa > Chordata > Amphibia > Anura > Dendrobatidae > Dendrobates > Dendrobates tinctorius. The sequence goes on along the minus strand of NW_027361795.1, from coordinate 9,448,893 downwards.
TGAAGGCAAATCTTTTATCCATATAGCTATGGGCTCGGACTTTATCTAAGGCCTCTTTCACACTTCCGTTTTTTACAATCAGTCACAATCCGCCAGGTTTTGAAAAAAAAGGATCCTCAAATTTTTTTTGAGGATCCGTTTTTTTCCCATTGACTTGCATTAATGGCGGATTGTGACGGATTGCTGTCCGTTGCATCCGTTTTTTGTGAGGATCCGCCAAAAGTTGCTGTCCGTCACCATCCTCAAAAATTTCAAAACGGAGCTTGTAACGTTTTTTTCTCTGGCGGATCCTGCAAACACTGATTTAACCCAAATTTCTTTCTGGGTGCCGGAAAAAAAAAAAAAAATTCTCTCTCTCTCTCTCTCTCTCTCTCTCTCGATTCCTTTAAATTTCTTCATTTTCAGTATCCGTCTGAAAACGGATCCTGTGCCATCCGTTCACATCAGTTGAGAACGGATCCGCTTGTCCGCCTTTTTGGCGGATTATAACTGATGCAAAAAACTGAAGTGTGAAAGAGGCCTAAGATGTCAGAGAAGGAAGGTTGATCAGATTTTAACCACCAAAATGCAATTGTGTTTTTGGTAGTCAAGAAGATGTGTAACATAGCATACCTTATTGAAGGGTTAATTTCCTCGTTGTTCAAAGAAAGTAATGCTAATTGTGTAACTTTTAACTTTTTTATCTGAGAGGATACCTGTGTGATCTGAGACCTCTTTCCAAAGGTGTTTTAATTTCGGGCAACCCCAAAAGATGTGGTATAAATTACCTGGGAGGCTGCAGTTTCTCCAGCATAGGGAAGAATATTTAGTACTTATGTGATACAGTCTTATTGGGGTGTAATGCCACCTTATCGGTGTTTTATAGAAAGAGTCCTGCAAAATTGTAGAAATTGTAGAGGCATTAGAGAATTTGATAGCCTTTTTCCAATGTTCCACATCCAATTTAACATTAAGGTCTGATTCCCATTTCTGTATATAGGCATTTTTAACAAATTCAGTATCATCATTAACCCTCCGTCAGGAACAATGGATCTGATAGGCGCAGCTCTTCTACTTTCATTTCTCCCTTCTCACCAGATTTTCAGGAAACCCCCTCCCTCTTGATAGTCTCCTGGCTCTAGCTGCTGTGTGAAACCTGATACCACAGTTGGTCTGCAGAGCTTCAGGAGGGAAGATATAGCTGTGCTGGCTTCTCAGGCTCATTGGTCCCAAACACATCACACTTTATAAGGTTGGTATGTAATGTTTTTAGTCATTACTATTGTTTATTTAGCTTATTTTATGAATGGATAGAGAAAGGTTTGTGGATATTTCATATAAATAAGGCAGATTTTCTTACAAATGAAAGTGTGTTTCTCAGGCACATTGTTCCCTAATGCATATTCTTTCTCTTGCTTCAGATTATCTTCTGAAATGGAGAAGAAAATGTATGATCTTTCAAAACCCCATCATGTTGAGGAAGTGGGAAACATGCTGTTAGATGATGATGATGCAGACCCCACAATGAATGAGGATTTTGAAGAAAGTGAGATTGATTCTCATGATGAGGTGGAAGTCTGTGAACTAAATTCTGAAACAGAGCAAGATGGTGACAGTGATGAGGAGGAAGAAGATATAGAACCTTATTATATGGGAAAAGATAAAAAACCCAAATGGAACAAGAATCCACCCATAAAAAAAACGTATGGAACCTCATAACATTATCACTCACCTTCCTGCAGTTATGGGAACAGCACGTAATGCAAAAAATGCAGCTGAATGCTGGAATACTTTTTTCACAGATGACATTCTGGACTCTATTGTCATATACACTAATCAATATATAGACAATATAAAGCACAAGTTAATCATTGACAGAATCCTGAAGCCCACAGATGAAATCGAACTGCGTGCATTTTTTGGATTATTATACCTTGCAGGAGCTTATAGGGCAAATCGGCAAAGTTTGGAGGAACTTTGGGGTATAGAAAGTGATGGAATTGAAAAATATAGCCTTGTTATGTCTCTAAAAAGATTCAAGATTCTAATTCGTTGCCTTCGGTTTGATGACAGAACTACCCAAACCGAACGTAAAACATATGACCGGCTTGCTCCAATTCGCGATGTATTCCAAAAATTTGTGGAAAACTGTAAGATAAACTATCGCCCTGGGGCAAGTGTCACAATTGACGAAATGCTCCCTGGTTTTCGTGGCAGATGCGCATTTCATCAATACATACCATCAAAACCTAGCAAATACGGAATAAAAATGTATGCCCTTGTTGATGCCAGTAAGACCTACACATACAACATTGAAATTTATGCTGGAAAACAGCCAGATGGTCCTTACTGTGTCAGCAACAAACCCACTGATGTTGTGAAAAGAAGGTCTGAGCCCTTATTTGGATCAGGTCACAATATAACTGCTGATAATTGGTTTTCAAATTGTGATCTTATTGATTATCTAAAAACGCAGAAGCTTTCATATGTCGGAACTGTAAGAAAAAATAAAAAAGAATTGCCACCACAGCTTGTTACTGTGACAGGGAGAAAACAGTACAGCAGTATGTTTGCATTCCATGATGGAAAGGTTTTGGTTTCCTATGTACCACACGAAAAAAAAAATGTACTTCTCTCAACGCTTCATAATGATGATGCCATCGATCCTAAATCTGAAGCACAACAAAAACCAGAGATTATTACATTTTATAATGAAACCAAAGGGGGTGTTGATACAGCTGATCAGATGTGCTCAACTTTCAGCGTCAGCAGAAACACCAAGCGCTGGCCAATGGTCATATTTTTCGCTATGCTAAATTTGGGTGGTATAAATTCACAAATCATTTACCTTGAAAACCAGCTTGAACCACTCCGTAGACGATTGTACCTGAAAAAATTGGCCCATGAACTAATGCATGGAGAGCTACGCAGGAGAAGTTTGAAAACCATCGGTATCCCCTCTGGCCTTCAAGTTAGGCTCAAAAGATTCCGCCCAGATATTGATACTGAAAATCCAACACCTGTACCACCTCCCAAAAGAAGGAGATGCACCACCTGCACCATGGAAAGCGGGAACAGAAGGCTTTCTAATTATGAATGTCTCAAATGTCATCATGCAATTTGCCTGACACATGCAAAAATGTATTGCAATTCTTGCTCTTTGCTTTGCAAATGTGTTTTTTCTGGGGAACCTTCAGGATCTAATTCAGATTAATTCTGTGTGTAATATTATTCTAGGTGCCTAGAAAATGTTTTTGTGCCAAAATTTTCTCTTTTTAATAACCGTTACTTGATATCATTGGGGGCTATTTGGTGGTAGTTTTGAAATTTGTGTATATCAAAGTTATTACTTTTATGTTGAGTAAATGGGTTTGTTTTGCACCTGATAATGTGTAGTCTCTTTTATTACATCCCTATGAAGGTCTTGAATCACTTTTAGATCACTGAAATTGAGAAAATTAGATATTCTAGGCATATTTCTAGCCTGCGCTTGACAGGCACATTGTTCCATTACGAGTTAGTGCGAAAATTGTTCCTGACGGAGGGTTAAAGAAGGAATAGACATTCTTGAGGCTCCAAATCGTCTTGTGGTTGATATTTGTAAACATGGAGGCAATTATTCCAAGATTTAAGGCTCTGCTGTTTAATAGTTTCTGCAGGACTTCTTTCAGGATAAGATGGGAATTGGGTAAATGGAATGTTAAATTTACTTTTAATCTCACTGAAGGGTAAGACGTGTTGGCCATCCCATATATCCCCAATTCTACTAATTCTTGACTCAAACCACATTTCTGGGATTGGACACTTATAAAACGTATGTAGCAATTTTAGAGGAAAATTTTTTATGCTGTTCTGTCTGTTAACATTCTTTTTTAATTTTGTTATATCCCTCCAAGCGGCGAAAATAGAATTCAGAATTGGATGGTGATGGTCATTAATTGTAGGTGATAATAAATGTCTGAAAAATATGTCTGAAATAGATTTATCCCCACATTGATCTAATTCTAAATCTAGCCAGAGAGGAGATTCATTCTCTCGAAACCATTGATGGCTCTGTAAGATAAGTGATGCCTGGAAGTAGGCTCGAATGTTCGGGAATGCCAGGCCTCCATTACACTTTTTTTTATAAAGAATTTTTATAGCGACTCTGGGTTTTCCCCCTTTCCATACAAAGGAATTAATTATTTTTTGGATTCTTACTAGGAATGAGGTGTGGATGGTGAGAGGTATGTTTCTGAATAGAAAAAGTATTTTTGGTAGTATATACGATTTTATCACTATTATTCTTCCCATCAAGGACAGGTCACACCTATTATAGTTGGAGAGATCTTTAGAGAGTACTCCAAAGAGATGTTCTACATTCTTAAAGGAAATAGATTTTAAGTCTTTAGGAAAAATGATTTCCAGATAATTCAGCTCTTTTTCCTCTCATTGGAAGGTTGTTTGCTTTTTACGAGCTTCGGATTCTGGAGAACTTAGATTAAATTGTAATATTTTGGATTTTTGGGCATTTATTTTAAAGTAAGAGACTTTGGAGAAACCATCTAGTACTGTCATAAGAGCATGAAGAGAGTTTGCAGGGTCGGTGACCGATACAAGGAGATCATCAGCAAATAGGCCCAGTTTATGGTGATATTTCTTAGTTTTGAAGCCCACAATAGAATTGTTCTATCTAATCTTTTCAGCTAGGGGTTCAATTGATATGGCGAACAATAAGGGTGATAGGGGACACCCTTGCCTTGTTCCATTAGTTATGTAAAATTGTTTGGAGAGGTGGTTGTTGATGTAAGATTTTGCATTAGGGTTGGAATATAACGCAAAAACCGATTAAATAAATTTGGTATCGAACCCAAATTTTAACATAGTAGTCTTTAGATAGTCCCAGATCACCCTATCAAAGGCTTTCTGGGCATCTAATGAAATAAACAGAGAGGGAGAACTAGAAATTTTAGCCATGTTAAATAAGTTCAAAACCCTTCTCGTGCCATGTCTACCGCAGATGAAACCTACTTGGTCGTTCATAATGAGATAAGGTAAGAAGTTCTTCAAGCGGTCTGCTAGGATCTTTGAGTATATCTTTATAACAGTGTTTATTAGAGATATCGGACGATAGTTCTTAACCTCTTCTGGGTCTCCACTTTCTTTGGGGATCATTATTATGGAAGCCTCCATCATTTGCTTCGGGAATGATTCGAGTTGTGAGGCATGGTTGAATAATTACCTTAAATGAGGGGAGATGATATTTGCATATGTTTTAAAATATTCGTTGGTGAACCCATCAGGTCCTGGGGATTTATTTTGCTTAAGTTTATTGATGGTTTTTATGATTTCCTCTACTTTAAATGGCTGGTTTAGTAAATTTAAGTCTATATTTTCTATTTGGTGGAGGTTCAGGTCAGAAAAAAAGTCAATCTCCTTTTTGCTAGGGGTAGTGGTCGATGGGTCGTTTTTCAGATTATAGAGGTTTTGGAAGTATTCAGCAAAGATTTCTGCGATATCCGAAGGATGATACTTCGTTTCTCCTGAAGGGGATTTAATTTTAACGATCCTCCTGTTTATCCGGGATTGTTTTATTTTGTTTGTCATATACTTAGTGGGTTTATTTATTGAAGCATAGGTTTTAAATTTTGATGCCCTGATGATAGAGCCGTATTCTGATATAATCTCAGGTCTCAATTCTTGTCTTAAGGTACTGTCACACTTAGCGATGTACCAGCGATCCCGACCAGCGATATGACGCGGTGAGGATCGCTGGTGCATTGCTAAGTGGTCACTAGTGTGCTGCCACACAGGCAGATCTCACCAGCGACATAGCAGCAGTCGGGGGTCGCTACTTACCTGTCAGATGAGGCGATGAAGACGTCCTCCCGCCCGCGTCCACGCATCGCTCGTCGGCGCCACAGGAAGCCCAGCAGGAAGCTGACGACGAGAAACGGTCCAGGTCGTTCTCGCGCGATCAGTGATAATCAGCGGGGGAGCCGGTCGGAGGTATCAGACATAGCGATATTGCTAGCAATATCGCTATAACATCACAAAACCAGTGAGGTTATAGCGATATTGCTAGCGATATCGCTTAGTGTGACAGGCCCTTTAGACGCAGGATCTCTAAGTGAATCTCCTGTGATGGGACAGATAGGTTATTTTATTGTTTTTCTTTAGAGGCAATCTGGGTTTGGAGATTGGTAATCTTTTTTTTTTTTCTTTTTTGTACCTTGCAGATAATTGTATAAGACACCCTCTAAGGACTGCTTTGTGGGCGTTCCATAGGGTGAAGGGGTCGGTCTCCTCCAAAGAGTTCTCATTAAAGTAGTTGTTAATCATATCTTTTATGATGTCTCTATACTTCTGATTGTTTAAAAGAGTGGGATTAACCTTCCATAAAAAGGAATTCCTCATGGGTGGGCCTGACTCAAATACTGCTACACTGGGGCGTGATCTGAGAAGGATTTCTCCAGAATCTCAATTCTTTTGAATTTTGTTAAGGAAAAGACATTGGTTAATACTAATTCTATTCTTGAAGATGTTTTATGTACATCAGATTAAAAGGTATATTCTCTTGAAGAGGTGTTGACTGTTGAGACATCTAAAGATGTCAAACAACTCGTTTTGTTTGATCCAGTTACCAAGGGATAGGTTTGACCTAGAGGTAGACAAGGATGACGAATCAATATTTCTCTCTGGTACCAAGTTGAAGTCCCCCACTAGTATTAAATCACCTTTTTTGATGTCACTGATTTTCCGCATCAGCTTATTAAAAACGGAAAGTTGGCCACTATTAGGGGCGTAAATGTTTACAATTGTGCATAAATTGAAACTCAGTTTGCAAATAAGAATGTGAAACCTTCCTTGTGGATCAACAAATTCCTCAACCTACTGAAATGGAATATTCTTATTAATGGCCGTTATTACGCCAGCACTCTTTTTGTTTTTAAGAGCCTTAAAGATATGGGGAAAGTCTTTGTGCTGAAAGTAGGGGTGGTTATCTTTGGTTAATTTAACCTCTTGTAGGCAAGCTACATTTGACTGAGTTTGTTTTAACTCCTTCCAAGTTATGTAACATTTGTGTGGGATGTTCAGGCCTTTAACGTTGTGTGAAAGAATTTTTATTTTCATGTCTTCCTATTTGGAATGCCTTCTACTTACCAACCTGGGGACTTAACGGAAAGGGCTTGAAAAGATAAACAGAAATTTAGCTTACAGAACAAAGAAATACAAAACTGTGAACACCAAAAGAGAAATTGACCAATAGAGTCCTCCTGTAGGAATGTCTGAGGACAGTGGCTCGTCGGTGCCTCCAGGCAAGACGCTCGTTCCTGCCCGTTTGTGACTGGAGGTCCTCTCTTGGGCTCACTCGTCCAGAGTGGGAGGACATTTTGGGACAAAATGGACTTCTGAGCTCCTGGCATGGACATACTGGCAGCATATGGCCTGTGACAACAGAGACTATATTCTGGCGTGCGTCTCCTGCGCAAAGAATAGATCTCGGCAATGGCCCGCTGGGCTCCATTGCCAGTGGCAGACAGGCCCTGGGAGATGGTCGGCATGGACTTTGTGGTGGGTTTGCCCAAGTTCCGTGGCAGCACTGTCATTTGGGTAGTCACCGACTACTTCTCCAAAATGGTGCACCTAGTGCCCCTTTCTCGGCTACTTTCTGCACGGGCCTTGTCAGCATTGTTTATTAAACAAGTCTTTCGCCTACACGGTATGCCGGACAAGATTGTCAGTGACCGGGGTCCCCAGTTTGCATCTCGGTTCTGGAGAGAGATCTGTCACCTGCTCTGCATTGAGCTGAATCTCTCCTCAGCTTTTCATCCTGAGACGAACGGGTTGGTAGAGAGGGCCAACCTGACCCTGGTCACTTACCTTCAACATTTTGTCTCGGCCAGACAGGATGACTGGGCATCCTTGCTGACATGGGCAGAGTTCACCTTGAACAATGCTGTGGCTGATTCCACAGGTCAGACTCCATTCCTCCTCAATTACGGCCAGCATCTGCGCATCCCTGTGCCCATGCCCGTGTCGTTCACCGACTCCAGGGTGGCAGACTGGGCGGTGGAAGCATGTGATATTTGGGACCACACTCAGGATGCCATCCGGGCCTCCATGGAGAGAATGAATGCCTCTGCTGATGCGCACCGGCGCTCTGCTCTGACTTTCGCCCCCGGCGACTTAGTGTGGCTCACCGCCTGTAACATCAGGCTGTGGGTTGAGTCCACTAAGTTCGCACCTTGCTTTATAGGTTCCTTCAAGGTCCTTGAACTGGTAATCCGGTGGTCTACCGTCTGGCTCTTCCTTCATGCCTCGGTATCACCGACACCTTCCATGTGTCCCTCCTTAAGCCCGTCCAGATGTCCTGGTTTTCTGAGTCATCTACCGAGACATCAGGCTCATCCTCGGACGATTATGAGGTGAATGCCATTGTGGGGTGCAAGGTGGTACGTGGCAAAAAATTTTATCTGGTGGACGTGGACTGGAAGAGTCATGGCTCGGAAGATAGGACCTGGGAACCTGTGGAGAACATCCATGCTCCTCTGCTCTTTGCGGCTTTTGAGGATAGCGAGGCTCAGAGGGGAGGGGGCCCTAGGAAAGGGGGTAATGTTAGGCGTCGGGTATCTTCCACTGCATAGGAGGAATCCCAAGCCTTGCCTTTGGCGGTCTCTCATCCAGTCTCGACCGCAGAGGGAGCTGCTCAGCAGAGACGATGATCACAACGCCTTGGTCAGGCTAGTGCTGTCAGATTGGTTGCTGCTGCCACCTTTGGTTCAGCTATAGCAATCCGCACTAGTCAGCAGCGAGCAGCTCTGGGGATTAAGTCCTTCTTGCAGCCTACCTAGCATGCCGTGGAATGACCTCTCATTGGAGGTCGGAGGTCACATGCTCAGGTCCTCAAGCAGCTCGGACTGGGCCTTCAGAAAGGTCCTGGAAGGCTGCGGTTATAATAGGATTGCACGGCTGTGCGCTAGTATAGACAAGGTGGAGTGAGTGTTGTATGCACGTATGAGTGTCTCTGGTGACTGACTCCTTATGAAACCCCTTCCTTTGATATGCATGTGTTGATCAGCCTTGCCAGGGTGTGCCTTGGCTGATAGGGCAGGCAGGAGGCAGAGTCAGGGCCTAGCTTCGGCTCCAAGTAATGGCTTGCTTGCATGCCACTGTGTATTTGGCCGCACTCCACAGTAGCCAGCATCTATTAGGGGTGTTCACAGTTGCGACGCCATGTGCCTAATGGGTCTAGAAAGGCTCTTTCCCTGCGTCCTTGGGGCAGAGTCTTGTGACCTTACACTAGAGCAGACTTAGCTAGAGTTGAGCGAAACGGGTCGGTTAAATTCATAAGTCGCCGACTTTCGCTAAAGTCGGGTTTCATGAAAAGAAACCCGACCATAGTGTGAGGTCGGCCATGAGGTCGGCGACCAGAGTGCCAAAGTCGTGTTTCAAATGATGCTTCCAGCGCCCTTTTTCAGCCAATGATGGAGGACGCACACTGTGGGCAGCGCGATGACATGAGCAGCGGTCACCACCATCTTTGAGAAGGGCATGCAAGTGATTGGCTTGCTTTTTGTGGCGTCACAGGGGCTATAAAAGGGTGTGCACACCAACCGCCATCTTACTTCTGCTGATCTTAGCATAGAGAGAGGTTGCTGCTGCTGATTCTGAATAAGGGAGAGCATTAGGCAGGGAAGAAGAACAAAAAACTGCTTCTGCAGGTAGCGATTTTCACTGTACAACACAACAGTTTGTGTGCAGTGACAGGGGAGGCTATATTTTTGTGCATCAGCTCTGTTGGTTATTAGGCTGCCTTATAAGGCTCCCTGATAGCTGCATTGCTGTTTGCACACTGCTGTGTAAACTGCTTTTTTAAAAGCAAAATTACTTTTCTTCCTCTTTTCTGCACAGTTACCAAGCGTTCATTTTTCCACACTTTTGTGTGCAGCAGTCCTGCTTATAAGGCTGCCTGCTGCCATACTTGGCCTGAGAACATCATTGTCAGCCTCCTAAAATCTCTAGGGAGATTCAAATTCTCCCCAATACTATATACACCTTGTACTTTGTCATACACAAGCCAATTTCAGCCTGTTAAATTGAGGTGTAATCTATAGTGGGCCTGAGATAATTGTTCAGCCTCCTAAAATCTCTAGGGAGATTCAAATTCTCCCCAATACTATATACACCTTGTACCTTGTTTTACAGTACCATATAGCTGGTGGTATTTTGGGTACATTTTCCCAAAAATGAGGAAGTATGGTGGAAGAGGCTGTGAACGTGGGCGGGGGTTGCCAGCCGGTACTGATGGTGGTGGTGCATCTTCTGGTAGTGGCAAAAGCACACTAGCACCTAAAGCAGGAGGTGTTGAACCTGTGTCATCGTCTGGCTCCACAAGGCCTCGAAGGCTCCCTTTTCTGGGAGTAGGTAAACCGCTTTTAAAGCTGGAGCTTCAAGAACAAGTTTTGGCTTACATTGCTGACACAGCCTCCAGCTCTCTCGCCTCCTCTTCTGAAGTTTCAAAAAATAAAAGCACTGAGTCGTCAGTGGAGGCTCCTGGTCTGGATCAACACCTTTCTTTGTGTCCTTCACCCCTACCAAAAGTGAAGGATGCGGCAGGCCACACTACAGATTACTCCATGGAGCTCTTTTCACATACCATGCCTGGGTTATCAAGTCAAATCGTGAATTTCCCAGTCCAAGATGAATTTGACATGGAGTGCACTGATGCACAGCCACTGCTTGATTTTTCTGCTGGTACATTCACTCAGAGCACTACATTGTCCTCGCAGTGTTCTGAGCCAGAATCTGACCCTGATGAAACTCAGGTTCCCCTTCCCGCATACTATACCACCTTACACGGTGACACAGAGAAAGGTGCACATGAAATTGAAGAGGAGGTGATGGATGACCCAGTTGTTGACCCAGATTGGCATCCATTGGGGTAAGAGGGTGCCGCTGCCAATAGCTCAGAAGAGGAGGAGGAGGATCCGCAGCAGCCATCGACATCGCAACAGCTGTTATCTGGCAGGCCCATAGCAGTCCAAAAACGGGTTACAAAAACCAAAAGAGTTGCAGGATAGCTTGGCCAGATGGTCAAATTAGCACTGAGTGCAAGGCCTCAAAATGTCTTCCTTAGTAGGAAGAGTGCAGTGTGGCACTTTTTTGAACAAAATCCTAATGATCAGGCAAAGGTTATCTGTAAGAAGTACGCAAAGACCTTTAGCTGAGGGAAAAATCTGAGAAATTTGAATACCAGTTGCATGCTTAGACATTTAACCACCATGCACTTGCAAGCGTGGACGGACTACCAAACCTCACGTACCACATGTGCACCTGCTCCGAATGAAGGTAGTTAGCAATGCTACATCGCTTCCCCCACTATATAAAACAAAACCATATGGAACTAATTAGTATATACCCCAATGGAGTCACCTACTTTGTAGTATTGACTCAAGGGGAATTGAAGATGGACACTCCTGCATAGCATGTTCCACAAAGAAAAGGGAGTACAAGTCCAATATAACAAGAAAAATATCAAATTTATTAGACATATAATAGTACTGACTAGAGTTGAGCGACTTTTGTTTTTTTAGGGTCGAGTTTCGTTACGTGAAACCCGACTTTTCCAAAAGTCGGGTCGAGCAAGATCGTCCGATTATAGGGAAAAGTCGGGGTCGTCACGAAACCCAATGTAAGTCAATGGGGAATAAAAGTCGGCAGTGAGAGGAGGACAGGAAACACACCTACAGTGCCCATTTGAATGCCAAAAGCATCAATTCTTCTTACTTAAGCTTGTCAACCTTAATTAACTTCATAATACAAGTTACGCACTGAAAAATGGGGGTTGTTTGGCTAAAGTTGTGGGGGGGGGAGGGCTGGCTCCAGGTTTTCATGTGCCCTGGGCAAAAGAGCGCCCCTTTAACACATACCACAACTCATCATGCTCCGATACAGCAGAGAAATAGCGGTATAGTACAATGAAAAATACTTCACTTTTTACATCTCATGACGAGGCCCATCTATTTCTCCATACAGAATCATTGGTCCCATATAATGTTTGAAACAGTATATGATGAGCTCCACATAATGCTACAGTATATGTTGGTCCCCATGGATGAAGCTCCACTGTCTTATGGGCCCAAATAATGCTCCAAACATAATGGGCCCCATTTCTACTGCTCTAGTGTATAATGGGCCCTGTAAATGCTGCTCCAGTGTCTGATGTCCACCTTTGGAATGTTCCAGTGTATGGTGGGCCCCATCTATCATTCTCCAGAGTATAGTGCTCCCCAAAAATTGCTGTCCCAACATTGAAAACAATCAAATAAGTCTCCTCGCTAGGGAATCCCTGTACTAGTCTGGACTCCTCGTCGTCCCCATCTTCCATCTCACTGCACAGTATTTCAACCTTGCAAGTGCTGTGATCCTGAGCAAGCAGGGGGGGTCCACTCGTTGGCGACGGCACTGGCACAGGGCCCCTGATAGTACGGTGGTGTGTCTGATGGCGGGTGGGCCGAACCTGCACTTTCATCTGCAGCTTCCTCTTTGTCACCGTGTAAGATGGAACTGTATATGGGAAGGGTAACCTGAGTTTCATCAGGGTCAGATTCAGGCCGTGTAGCGTGCGAGGGGAATGTAGTGGTCTGGGTCAATGTACCAGCAGATTCATCGAGCAGTGGCTGGGCATCAGTGCACTTGTGTCGCCCCCAGGAGTACGGTCGCCACAGTGGCATTACCTTCCTCCTAGGGAGTGTGATGTCATGCTTGGGAGCAACGAAGGATCTCTCTAGCAGGTTAACTGATTGGGCGGCGTTATTCCCACGAGTCATGACCCTCCAAACAGCGTTCATGAAGGCAAAGTGTTTGTTTTACATGGGCAGTATGGTTGCAAAGCTGAACCTTAAAGGAATGTCCAGAAGGGCACCACCAGGAGTGGAGCCTACGGTTTAATTCGACTCCACCTGGGAAACCTCAACCATGCAAGCTACAGAAAAGATGCACAGATTGCAAGCTTAATTCCGTTAACGAACGAGACTCCGTCATGCCCCGTGGTCCGAGTCCGGCTTACTAGAGGGACACGTGAGGCTCTGGCACATGAGATTGGCCAATAACTGGTGTGTCATGCCCTTACACGTCCGTGGCTGCATGTGCGCTACACTGAAAAGGCCAGCGTTTGTCGCTTACAGGTGAAGATAACCCGCTGAACAACGTTAGTGATGGGGATCTGTGATTACAATTATTACCCGCGAACGCTGATTTCCCAGTAAGTGCAGGTCAACCGCAGTTCCGGAATTAGGCCTAACCGTCATTCCTGAAAAAATAAAAAACTTACGTGTGCAAACCACAGGTGCTGTAGCTTGCTTAACAGCTCGCCAGCAGTTCTCAGGCCCAGTATGGATTACACGTGATTGCACAAAGGTGAGAAAGGGTAGAGTATCCCCGGATAACATGTATGGATAGCGTACACATTCAAAATATATGTCTATACATCAGGAGGCAGGCTCAGACGGTGTTAGGCCCAGTATGGCTTGCAGGTGATTGCACAAAGGTGAGAAAGGGTACCGTATCCCCGGATAACAAGTAAGGATAGCGTACACATTCAAAATATATGTCTATACATCAGGAGGCAGGCTCAGACGGTGTTAGGCCCAGTATGGCTTGCAGGTGATTGCACAAAGGTGAGAAAGGGTACCGTATCCCCGGATAACAAGTAAGGATAGCGTACACATTCAAAATATATGTCTATACATCAGGAGGCAGGCTCAGACGGTGTTAGGCCCAGTATGGCTTGCAGGTGATTGCACAAAGGTGAGAAAGGGTACCGTATCCCCGGATAACATGTATGGATAGCGTACACATTCAAAATATATGTCTATACATCAGGAGGCAGGCTCAGACGGTGTTAGGCCCAGTATGGCTTGCAGGTGATTGCACAAAGGTGAGAAAGGGTACCGCATTCCCGGATAACATGTATGGATAGCGTACACATTCAAAATATATGTCTATACATCAGGAGGCAGGCTCAGACGGTGTTAGGCCCAGTATGGCTTGCAGGTGATTGCACAAAGGTGAGAAAGGGTACCGTATCCCCGGATAACAAGTAAGGATAGCATACACATTCAAAATATATGTCTATACATCAGGAGGCAGGCTCAGACGGTGTTAGGCCCAGTATGGCTTGCAGGTGATTGCACAAAGGTGAGAAAGGCTACCGTATCCCCGGATAACATGTATGGATAGCGTACACATTCAAAATATATGTCTATACATCAGGAGGCAGGCTCAGACGGTGTTAGGCCCAGTATGGATTGCACGTGATTGCACAAAGGTGAGAAAGGGTACCGTATCCCCGGATAACATGTATGGATAGCGTACACATTCAAAATATATGTCTATACATCAGGAGGCAGGCTCAGACGGTGTCAGGCACAGTATGGATTTGACGGCCCAGATTACACAGCGGAGGAGCAGGGAGAGGTAAAGATTGCAAATGCTGGGGCCCTGCCCAAGCAAGGGGGGCCCACTCGTGGGCGTCGGTACTGGCACTGGGCCCCTCATAGTACAGCGGTGTGTCTGACGGCGGGTGTGCACCACCACCGTCAGAGACACTTGATTGCACTATGAGGGACCCTGTGCCAGTGCCCGTGCCCAAGAGTCGGCCTACCCACCTGTCCAGGGCAACGGCACTCGCACGGTGTCGTGCTCTAGGTGGTGACCCCGGCCATGGGGGGGAGGCAGCACAGTTAGGGAGTTTTAGAAAGTGGCATATGTTGATGTTGGACATTCAGCTGATGCAAAAGGCGAAATAGGTGAAGTCCCAGGAAGAGGTGGACCAAAGCAAGCCATTTTTCTGTCACCCTATGTGTCATCAGGGGAAGGTGGGACAAAATCCTTGGAAACCCATGCATGGTTCATTTTAATGAAGGTTAGATCATCCACATTTTGGGTTGACAGACGGGTCCTTTTTTCTGTCAGGATTGATCCAGCTGCACTGAAGACTCTTTCCGATAGCACACTTGCAGCTGGGCAAGCGAGCTCCTGTAAGGCATATTGGGCCAATTCAGGCCAGGTGTCCAGTTTAGCGGCCCAATAGTCAAAGGGAAATGACCTGTGTGGGAGAACATCGATATGGGAGGAAAAGTAGTTTGTAACCATAGTTGACAACTGCTGTCTCCTGTCACTTTCCATCGATGCAGTATTACCAGTTCTGTGAGCGGTATTTGAAAAATCAGTCCACAACATTGTCATGAAACCCCTGTCTCCAACGCCACTTCTGCTGTGTGCACCACGAACACCTCTGCCAAGCTGCCCCCGGCCCGTACGGCTCGTGTGAGAACCATCACCGCTGCTGTGTGCTGGGAATTCCTCAAGCAACCGATTTACCAGAGTTGCTTGTTTAGTAGCCAATATTAGGTCAAGGTTCTCCTGTGGCATGATGTTTTGTAATTTGCCTTTATAGCGTGGATCCAGGATGCTGGCCAACCAGTAGTCGACATCGTTCATCATTTTGGCAATGCGGGGGTCCCTTTTTAGGATCTGCAAGGCATAATCTGACATGTGGGCCAATGTTCCCGGTGTCAATGATGCACTGCGAGTGCTGGTTGGAGGAGCACTTTCTGGCAAATCCACATCCCTCCAGTCACGCACAAACCCTGTACCAGACCTTGCCACGCCAACATTTTCACTTGCCCCACGAGATGCATCCTCCTCCCCTAAGTAATCATCCCCATCATCCTCCTCCTCCTCTTCTTCCTCCACCTCATCCAGGAGAGGTCCCTGAGTAGACAATGGCTGAATGTCATCAAGGATTCCCTCCTCCTCTTCCTCCTCATCAACATTGGCTGCAGACGCCTGCTCCTTAAGGTGCGTCAAAGTTTGCATGAGCAGACGCATAAGTGGGATGCTCATGCTTAGGATGGCGTCATCTGCGCTTACCAGCCGTGTGTATTCCTCAAAACACTGAAGGACTTTACAGAGGTCTTTCAGCTTCGACCACTGCACACCTGTCAACTCCATGTCTGCTCTCAAAGTGCCTGGCCGTGTATCCTCCCACAAATGCATTATGGCCTGCCTCTGCTCGCACAGCCGCTCCACCATGTGCAGGGTGGAGTTCCACCTTGTTGCAATGTCGATAATGAGGCGGTGGTTGGGAAGGTGGAGCAATCGCTGCAGCTTCTGCATACGAACGGAGTGTACAGGCGACCGGTGGATGTGTGCGCACAGTCTTCGCACCTTCTGGAGCAGGGCTGTTAACTCCGGATAATTTTTGAGGAAGCACTGCACCACCAGGTTCAAGGTGTGAGCCAAGCAAGGTATGCGGCTGAGTTTTGAAAGGGCTATGGCTGCCACAAAATTACGGCCGGTATCACTAACTATCTTGCCTGCCTCAAGATGTACAATACCCAGCCATGACTCAGTTTGTCGCTTCAAGTACTCGGCCAGCACCTCGGCGGTGTGTCTGTTGCCCAAACACATCATCTGCAACACAGCCTGCTGACGCTTTCCACTAGCTGCTCGATAGGGGGACACATCGTGTGCAACAGTGGCAGCTGCAGATGGAGTGCTCGTAAGACTGTGCTCTGTGGACGAGCTTTCGCTTCTGGAGGAGGAGGAGGAGGAGGAGGGTCGAATGCCTACAGCCAACTGTTTCCTATACCGTGGGCTAGGCAGCACTGTCCCACCACCGCTGTCCCCTGTGGACCCTGCATCCACCACATTAACCCAGTGCGCAGTGATGGACACGTAACGGCCCTGGCCATGCTGACTGGACCATGCATCAGTTGTCAGGTGCACCTTTCCTCTCACTGACTGCTTGAGTGCATGGACAATGCGGTCTTTCACATGATGGTGGAGGGCTGGGATGGCTTTGCGAGAGAATAAGTGGAGACTGGGTAGGTCATAGCGTGGTACTGCATAGGCCATGAGTTCGCGGAAAGCTGTGCTTTCCACCAACCGAAAGGGCATCATCTCAAACGAGATTAGTTTGGCAATGTGGGCGTTCAAACCCAGTGTACGCGGATGAGAGACTGAGTACTTTCTTGACCTACTCATAGTGTCTGGGAGGGTGAGCTGGACTTGAGAGCTGCATATGGTGGAAGTAGCGGTGGACAGGGCGGACTGAGAGAGGGTTGATGATGGTGATGGAGTTGGTGTTCTTTCTGATGGCCTAGAATCAGTCTTTCGTTGATATAACAGTGGGATTCCCTGACTGCTGTGGCCTTGCAACGACACCTCAACATTTGCTGCTGTGCTAACCAGTGGGCTTACAGTGGGGGAAACAATGTAGCGTTGCTGACTACTTTCGTTGTGATCAGTTGCACATGTGGCACTTGAGGTTTGGTGTTGTGTCCACGCTTGCAAGTGCATGCTGGTTAAATGTCTAAGCATGCAACTGGTATTCAAATTTTTCAGATTTTTCCCTCGGCTAAAGGTCTTTGCGCACTTCTTACAGATAACCTTGGCCTGATCATGAGGATTTTGTTCAAAAAAGTGCTACACTGCACTCTTCCTACTTTGGCAGACATTTTGCGGCCTAGCACGCTGTGATCTTTTGACCCTCTGGACAAGCTGTCCAGCAACTATTTTGATGTTTGGAACCTGTCTTTGGAGTGCTCCGGGCCTACCAGATAACAGCTGTTGTGATGTCGATGTCTGCTGTGGATGCTCCTCATCTGAGCTATTGGAAGCAGCACCCTCTTCCCCCAATGGATGCCAATCTGGGTCAACAACTGGGTCATCCATCACCTCCTCTTCTATGTCATGTGCACCGTCCTCTGTGTCACCGTGTATGGTGGTATAGTGTGCGGGAAGGGGCACCTGAGTCTCATCAGGGTCAGAATCTGGCTCTGTACACTGCGAGGACAATGTAGTGCTTTGAGTGAATGTACCAGCAGAATCATCCATCAGCGGCTGTGCATCAGTGCACTCCATGTCAGATTCATCTTGGCCTGGGTAATTCACCATTTCACTTGATAATCCAGGCATGGTATGTGAAAACAGCTCCATGGAGTAATCAGTACTATGGCCTGCGTCATCCTTCAATCTTGGTTGGGGTGAAGGACACAAGGAAAGGTGTGGTTCATGAACATGAGCCTCCAATGACGACTCAGTGCTTTTACTTTTTACAACTGAAGAAGAGGAGGCGATAGAGCTGGAGGCTGAGTCAGCAATGTAAGACAAAACTTTTTCCTGATGCTCTGGATTTAAAAGCGGTTTGCCAACTCCTAGAAAACTAAGCGTTCGAGGCCTTATGTAGGCAGACGATGACGCAGGCTCAACACCTCCTGCATTCGGTCCTATTTTGCTCTTGCCACTACCATCAGATCCACCACCAAGACCATCATTACCAGCTGCCAACCCCCGCCCAATTCCACGGCCTCTTCCACCAGACTTCCTCATTTTTGGTAGAAATGTAGACAAAATCCAACAAACTATATAGTAATGTAAAACAAGGTACAAGGTGTCTATAGGACAGGGGAGATTTTGAATTTCTGCAGACACTTGTGGACACTGGACACTTTTGGATTGTGTGAGGCCCACTGAATATCTGAGCGCTCTGTCACAGGCTCGATGGCAGAGCTGTGACCAAAGTCACTAGATGATAAGGGAGATTTTGAATTTGTCCACACACTTGTGGACACTGGACACTTATGGATTGTGTGAGGCCCACTGAATATCTGAGCGCTCTGTCACAGGCTCGATGGCAGAGCTGTGACCAAAGTCACTAGAGGATAAGGGAGATTTTGAATTTCTGCACACACTTGTGGACACTGGACACTTATGGATTGTGTGAGGCCCACTGAATATCTGAGCGCTCTGTCACAGGCTCGATGGCAGAGCTGTGACCAAAGTCACTAGAGGATAAGGGAGATTTTGAATTTCTGCACACACTTGTGGACACTGGACACTTATGGATTGTGTGAGGCCCACTGAATATCTGAGCGCTCTGTCACAGGCTCGATGGCAGAGCTGTGACCAAAGTCACTAGAGGATAAGGGAGATTTTGAATTTGTGCACACACTTGTGGACACTGGACACTTATGGATTGTGTGAGGCCCACTGAATATCTGAGCGCTCTGTCACAGGCTCGATGGCAGAGCTGTGACCAAAGTCACTAGAGGATAAGGGAGATTTTGAATTTGTGCACACACTTGTGGACACTGGACACTTATGGATTGTGTGAGGCCCACTGAATATCTGAGCGCTCTGTCACAGGCTCGATGGCAGAGCTGTGTCCAAAGTCACTAGAGGATAAGGGAGATTTTTAGTTTCTGCGCGCACTTGTGGACACTGGACACTTATGGATTGTGTGAGGCCCACTGAATATCTGAGCGCTCTGTCACAGGCTCGATGGCAGAGCTGTGACCAAAGTCACTAGAGGATAAGGGAGATTTTGAATTTGTGCACACACTTGTGGACACTGGACACTTATGGATTGTGTGAGGTCCACTGAATATCTGAGCGCTCTGTCACAGGCTCGATGGCAGAGCTGTGACCAAAGTCACTAGAGGATAAGGGAGATTTTTAATTTCTGCACACACTTGTGGACACTGGACACTTTTGGATTGTGTGAGGCCCACTGAATATCTGAGCACTCTGTCACAGGCTCGATGGCAGAGCTGTGACCAAAGTGACTAGAGGATAAGGGAGATTTTTAATTTCTGCACACACTTGTGGACACTGGACACTTATGGATTGTGTGAGGCCCACTGAATATCTGAGCACTCTGTCACAGGCTCGATGGCAGAGCTGTGACCAAAGTCACTAGAGGATAAGGGAGATTTTTAATTTCTGCACACACTTGTGGACACTGGACACTTATGGATTGTGTGAGGCCCACTGAATATCTGAGCGCTATGTCACAGGCAGAAATTGGCTAGTGTATCACAAACTACAAGGTGTATGTAGGATTGAGCAGAATAGGAATCTCCCTAGAGTGCAGGTCTGTAAGAACGGAACATGTCCTCGACTTATTCTCACAGAATGACACACTGATAGCTTCACTGTGGCTGTGATAACAGCCGTTACACGGTACTGTGTGAGGAGCGTACACCGCTGTATGGTGTGAAAAAATGCACGCTCAGTACCTCAGCAGGACAAAAAAAAAAATTGGGATTGCTTTTAAAAAAGCAGTTTGCGGAGCAGTGGGTAAACAGCAATGCAGGAATGTCACTGGAATGTCAAGGAATGAAACCCCCCTTATTCCACGCAATAGTGCTTACCCATAATGGATTCCACCAGGACTTAGAAGGCAGCCCAACAACCAACACCACTGATACACCACTATATAGCCTCCCCTTGCACTGCACAGTGACTGGTGTGTTGTACAGGCAAAATCGCTAGCAGCAAAAGCAGTTTTTTTTTCTTCTCAGCAGGACAAAAAAAAAAAATTGGGATTGCTTTTAAAAAAGCAGTTAGCGGAGCAGTGGGTAAACAGCAATGCAGGAATGTCAGGAAGCCTTAGAAGGCAGCCCAACAACCAACACCACTGATACACCACTATATAGCCTCCCCTTGCACTGCACAGTGACTGGTGTGTTGTACAGGCAAAATCGCTAGCAGCAGAAGCAGTTTTTTTTTCTTCTTCTCAGCAGGACAAAAAAAAAAAATTGGGATTGCTTTTAAAAAGCAGTTTGCGGAGCAGTGGGTAAACAGCAATGCAGGAATGTCAGGAAGCCTTAGAAGGCAGCCCAACAACAAACACCACTGATACACCACTATATAGCCTCCCCTTGCACTGCACACACAGTGACTGGTGTGTTGTACAGGCAAAATCGCTAGCAGCAGAAGCAGTTTTTGGTGTCTTCTTCCCTGCCTAACGCTCTCCCTACAAAATCATCATCAGCAGCAGCTCTCTCTATTCTGAGATCAGCATGAGTAACATGGCGGTCGGCGTGCACGCCCTTTTATACCCCCTGTGACGCCCACCAAAGCAAGCCAATCACTTGCATGCCCTTCTGAAAGATGGTGGTGACCCGTGCCTATGTCATCACGTTGCCCACAGTGTCTGTGGATCCTGATTGGCTGAAAAAGAGCGCAAAACAAACTTTTGAAATGCGACTTTGGCGCATAAGTCGCCGACCTCGTGGCCGACCTCATCCTAGGGTCGGGTTTCGTTTCATGAAACCCGACTTTGCCAAAAGTCGTTGACTTTTGAAATTTTTCGACCCGTTTCGCTCAACTCTAGTACTGACATAACAACATAATTACAAGAAAAGGATCAGGAAATAAAAGCTGCTTTAGTCCTAAAGATTAAATATAAAGTGCTTAGTGCTCATGGTGGATATGGGCTATATATTAGGGAATCAAAAGTAAACGGAGGTCACAACCAGGTGCGCATCCTGTGAAGAAACCCCCCTTATTCCACGCAATAGTGCTTACCCATAATGGATTCCACCAGGACTTATGCAGCGCCGCCAAAGACGCGTGTTTCACCTCTTTTTCCGCACCTTGAAAAAGAGGCGAAACGCGCGTCAGTGGCGGCGCTGCATAAGTCCTGGTGGAATTCATTATGGGTAAGCACTATTGCGTGGGATAAGGGGGGTTTCTTCACAGGATGTGCATCTGGTTGTGACCTCCGTTTACTTCTGATTCCCTAATATATAGCCCATATCCACCATAAGCACTTTACATTTAATCTTTAGGACTAAAGCAGCTTTTATTTCCTGATCCTTTTGTTGTAATTATGTTGTTATGTCAGTACTATGTCTAATAAATTTGATATTTTTCTCATTATATTGGACTTGTACTCCCTTTTCTTTGTGTAACATCGCTTCCCCCAATGTAAGCCCACCGGTTAGCACACCACCAGCAGCAAATGTTGAGGTGTTGTCGCAAGGCCAAAGCAGTCAGGGAATCACAATGTTATTGCTACGAAAGACTGAATCTAGGCCATCAGCAAGACCACCAACACCATCACCATCACCAACCCTCTCTCAGTCCGCCATGTCCACCGCTAGTTCCACCATATGCAGCTCTCAAGTCCAGCTCACCCTACCAGAGACTCTGAGTAGGACAAGAAAGTACTCATCCTCTCATCTGCGTACACTGTGTTTGAATGCCCACATTGCCAAACTAAATCTCGTTAGAGATGATGCCCTACCGGTTGATTGAAAGCGAAGCTTTCCGCAAGCTCATGGCCTATGCAGTACCACACTATGACCTACCCAGTCGGCACCTTTCTCGAAAAGCCATCCCAGCCCTCCACCTGCATGTGAAAGACCACATTGTCCATGCCCTCAAGCAATCAGTGAGTGGAAAGGGGTGCACCTCGCAACAGATGCATGGTCCAGTAGGCATGGCCAGGGCCGTTACGTGTTATGATTGAGTCACCGTAGGAGGCAGACACAAAAATAGAAGCTACGTCCAGAAAACCAGAGAAGTTGGCAACTATCAGATTGCAGACCCCTGAACCTATCAACACAACTAGCAGTAGCCGTGGGGGGTTCCTACGATGCCGTAGACCCCTCGATCACAGCCAGAGCGCTAAATAGCCTAAAGACAGAAAAGGAAATCTAAACTGCCCCAGAGCAGACCCCAAAGTAAAAGGCAGCCCACAACATATAATGACGGTGAAGCAAGATGAAAAAACACACAGATAGAAAGATAGGCTGAGCAAACGATGGGGCCCAAGCTAGCTAAACAGAACAGGAAAGGAAGGTTGCTGTCTGCAATCTGCCAAAACCCTATCAAAGACATAGCCAACAAGCTGATATGAAAAAGACCCTGAAGCAGCTAGGCTTCAAAAACTAAATCAGCACTCAGGTATTTTCAGAAGACAGAGCTAAAGGAATTCAGCAAACCCCAGCAGGGAATGGCAGAAATCCAGAAAAACAAAGCAAAACAAAGTCTAAGCACAAATGCTAAAAGCCGAGCAGAAAACTTAGCTTTAGAGGAGCAGGAATTCAGACTGGTCTCCAAGGATCCCACAGAGAAATCACCCGCAGGGCAGAAGGGCGTCGGCAGCCTTATATCCAGTCAGTAACTCCACTCAGCCAGTCATCATCATCAGACTCAGGTGTTTGATAATCAGGCTCACTACCTTTCTTTACCAGAAGCGGGAGTTCCTCGGGCCTCAGTAGTGAAGGGGAAAATGAACTCACAACAGTTACGTGTCCATCACTGTGCACTGGGTTAATGTGGTGGATGCAGGGTCCACAGGGGATAGCGGCGGTGGGACAGTGCTGCCTAGCCCACGGTATGGGAAACAGTTGGCTGTAGGCGTTTGACCCTCCTCCTCCTCCTCCAAAAGTGAAAGCTCTTCCACAAAGCTCAGTCACACGAGCACTCCATCCGCAGCTGCCAGTGCTGCACACAAGGTGTCCAACTATCGAACAGCTAGTGGTAAGCGTCAGCAGGCTGTGTTGAAGATGATGTGCTTGGGCGACAACAGACACACGACGGAGGTATTGGCCGACTACTTGAAGTGACAAACTGAGTCATGGCTGGGCAGTCTACATCTTGAGGCAGGCAAGGTAGATAGTGATAACGGCCAGAATTTTGTGGCAGCCGTAGCCCTTTCAAAACTCAGGCACATACCTTGCCTGGCTCACACCTTGAACCTGGTGGTGCAGTGCTTCCTCAATTATCCGGAGTTAACAGCCCTGCTCCATAAGGTGAGAAGACTGTGCTCGCACATCTGCCGGTTGCCCGTGCACTCCTGTCGTATGCAGAAGCTGCAGTGATTGCTCCACCTTCCCAAGCACCGCCTAATTATCGACGTTGCAACAAGGTGGAACTCCACCCTGCACATGGTTGAGAGGCTGTGCGAACAGAGGCAGGCTGTATTGCATTTGTGGGAGGATACACGGGCAGGCAGTTTGAGGGCAGACATGGAGTTGTCTGGTGTGCAGTGGTCGAAGCTGAAAGACCTCTGTAAAGTCCTTCAGTGTTTTGAGGAATGCACATGGCTGGTAAGCGCAGACGATGCCATCATAAGCATGAGCATCCCACTTATGCGTCTGCTCATGAAAACTTTGACGCACATTAAGGAGCAGGCGTTTGCAGCCGAGGAGGAGGGAAGCCTTGATGACAGTCAGCCATTGTCTGCTCAGGGAACTCTCCTGGACGAGGTGGAGGAAGAAGAGGAAGAGGATGATGGGGATGATTATTTAGGGGAGGAGGATGCTTCTCAGGGGGCAAGAGAAAATGTTGGCGTGGCAAGGTCAGGTACAGGGTTTGTGCGTGACTGGAGGGATGTGGATTTGCCAGAAAGTGCTCCTCCACCCAGCACTCGCAGTGCATTATTGACACCTGGAACATTGGCCCACATGTGTGATTATGCCTTGCAGATCCTAAAAAGGGACCCCCGCATTGCCAAAATGATGAACGATGACAACTACTGGTTGGCCAGCATCCTGGATCCACGCTATAAAGGCAAATTCCAAAACATCATGCCACAGGAGAACCTAGAGTTAATATTGGCTAACAAGCAAGCAACTCTGGTAAACCGTTTGTTTGAGGCATTCCCAGCACACAGCAGTGGTGATGTACCGCTCACACGACTGGTAATACTGCATCGATTGAAAGTGACAGGAGACAGCAGTTGTCAGCTATGGTTACAAACTACTTCTCCTTCCATATCGATGCTCTCCCTCACAGGTCATTCCCCTTTGACTATTGGGCCTGTAAACTGGACACCTGGCCTGAATTGGCACAATATGCCTTACAGGAGCTCGCTTGCCCTGCTGCTAGTGTGCTATTCGAAAGAGTCTTCAGTGCTGCTGGATCAATCCTGACAGAAAAAAGGACTCGTCTGTCGACCCAAAATGTTGATGATCTAACCTTCATTAAAATGAACCATGCATGGGTTTCAAAGGATTTTGTCCCACCTTCCCCTGCTGACACATAGGTTGCCAGAAAAATGGCTCGCTTTTGCCCTCTTCTTCCTCGGACTTCTCCAATTCCTCCATTTGCAGCTGCTGAATGTCCAACATCAACATATGCCATTTTTTCAACCTCCCTAACTGGGCTGCCTCCCCCCAGGGTCGGGGTCACCACCTGGCGCACGCACCCGTGCTAGTGCCATTGCCCTGGACAGGTGGGTAGGCCCACTCTTGGGCGACGGCACTGGCACAGAGTCCCTCATAGTACAATCAAGTGTCTCTGACGGTGGGGGTGCACACCCACCGTCAGACACACCGGCGGACTATGAGGGGCCCTGTGCCAGAAACGCCGCCCACGAGTGGGCCCCCCTGCTTGCTCAGGGCCCCAGCACTTGCAATATTTACCTCTCCCTGCTCCACCGCTGTGTAGTCTGGACTGTTAAATCCTTCGCTGGGACTGCCACTACAAATTTGGTGAACTGATAGATGATGGTTAAGACGTAGCTATGCCCTGTCCTGCTGGGCTCTACCTTCAGATGATCAATGGCTTCCATTTGTTATGGATGTTGACTCACAATGAGATGAGATGCAGTGATGGTTTATCATCAGCTTTCACAGTTTTCCTACTCACAGAAGTGTGACATTCCTGCTTACATTTTTAAATGTGTCCTCTCATGCCAATACAATAGAATTGCCTACGGCCTGTGGCTTCTGTCTTTTGCACTCCAAAGTTACCTGACAGACCATGATAGGCAGTGAGGACCATGTCTACATCTCTCCCTGTGATCACAATTTGATGGAGATGAGTAACGGTGATGGGATCCACAGTACTGCGATACAGCAACCCTTTCTTCACAAAGAACTGTTTTCGCTGTCTCCACAGACAAAGTAATTGAGGGTCAGCACCGCCTCTGAGAATTCTCCAGGGAGTTTTTCCCGTGATTAGTAATTCCAAAATTTCTGCAATCACTCGACTTTCCGTCTGTACTTGTATCCATCTCATTTCCTCTTGTGGAGAGTCTGGACTGTCTTACTGAGACTGAAATATATATGAAGATTTAAAAATAACAGAGTATACTGGTGTACGCTTCGAATACATTACCCTTTTTCTTCTTTTTAGATTCTTGTCTAATCCATACTGAGGCTGTGAGTGTCTTTGTCGGACTCCGGAAATATGCACAGAGATTTTTAATGTTTAAACTATGCTATATATACCTGGTATCCAGTGATACTGTACCCTTTCTCGATTTTCTACAATCACGTTGAATCCATACTGGGCCTGAGACCGTCTGAGTCTGCCTCCTGATATATAGACATAGACAGGGATTTTTAGTGTGTAAACTATGCTATATATACCTGTTATCCGGTGATACTGTACCCTTTCTCAACTTTCTACAACCGTTTGAGTATGCCTCCTGATTAAAGATGAGCAGTGTTCGAGTCGAACTGTTTGCCAAGTTCAAATTCTCGCTGTTTTGGGCGGTGTTCGAGCCGTTCGTCGAACTCGACCACTTTGCTTAAAATTCGGCTGCTCGAGGTTCCGTTCGAGAACGGTTCGTTCACCAAAACTGTAACTTTATTTTCACATTAATAATGCTTTTCAATGTTAATAGACAGTTTAATGGCATAGTAGAGGTGTCGGGTAGACACTGGTGTAGTACACCTGTCAAGGAGCTACACCGTGTGTGTTTCTAATAATTTTTTACCGCATCTTGTCCAGGAAATCCTTTTGGGCCTTGTAGCACTGTCTGCTACTCAGCAGAGGAGCCCACCTGTGGACCTAGCTATGCCGCATGTTTATGAAAGAACCAATTTTTGACTGCATTTAGCCCAGTTAATACTTTGGGCCTAGTAACTGTGTCTGCTACTGAGCAGAGGAGTCCACCCGTGAAAAAAGCTGTGCCGCCTGTTTATGTAAGAACCATTTTTTAACTCCATTTAGCCCAGTCAATACTTTGGGCCTAGTACCTGTGTCTACTGCTCAGCAGAGAAGCCCACCCGGGAACCTAGCTATGCCGCCTGTTTATGTAAGCACTGTCTGCTACTCAGCAGAGTTGCCCACCCGTGAACCAAGCTATGCCGCCTGTTTATGTAAGAACTGTGTGCTACTCAGCAGAGGAGCCCAGCTGTTAAGCAAGCTACAGCACCTATGGTTTGGACACTTAATTTTTGCACATTCTTTCTGGAATGCCGGTTAGGCCTAATTCCGGAATTCCGGTTGACCTGCACTTACTGGGAAATCCTCGTTCGCGGGGAAGAATTGGAATCCCAGATCCCCATCACTAACGGGGTTCAGCGGGTTATCTGCACCTGTAAGCGACACACGCTGGTCCTTTCAGTGTAGCGCGCGTGCAGCCCCGGACATGTAAGGGCATGACAGACCTGTTATTGCTCGATCTCACGTGCCAGAGCCTCTTGTGTCCCTCTAGTAAGCTGAATGAGGACCACGGGGGCATGCCGGAGTCTCGTTCATTAACGGAATTAAGCTGACAAATTGCTAGCACAACTAAAAACAGCCATGCACCACCACTCACAGAATCGAGGAAGCTTTCAATCTGTCCATCTTTTCCGGGGCTGGCATGGTTGAGGTTGCCCGTGTGGAGTCCAATTAAGCTGCAGGCTCCACACCTTGTGGTGGTGCCCTTCTGGACATTCCTTTAAGGTTCAGCTTTGCAACCATACTGCCCCCGTAAACCAAGCACTTTGCCTTCATGGACGCTGTTCGGAGGGTCGTGGGAATAATGCCGCCCGATCGGCAGTTGGCATAATTTATGGTGGGAAGTCCGACGGTATATGATCATCTTCGATTTTAGAACTTTTTTTGTATTTTAGATTTTTATTCCAGCCTTTCTTGACTCTATAAGGGCATGACATGCCTATATCTGTGTCTCCTCCTCCTCCTTTTACTCCTCCACCTCTTTTCTATATGTAATCAAAATTGAAAAGCCTAGCTTCAAAGACAAATCATCCAAATAGCGAAACAAAGCCATATCCAAAGTATAAAATGTAGTCTTTATTTAAATATAATTAAAATTTACACATAAAAATCAATAGAAGTATTAAAATGTTGGTACTGCAAATAGTCACCACAACAAGAGGTAAAGTGCAAAAAAATATATCAAATGCTGTATATGCAAATAACCATATGTGGCTAAGTATAGAGAATGAAATACTTGCTCATTCGGACTAATATCATTGCTTACTGAATGGAGAAATAATTACAACAGTGCATATGTGCAAATTGGCGTAAGCAAAGAATAAAGAGGATATCAAAGGGCCAGTGTGTGCCTGTGCAAGATATGGTGGTGAAATATCCTAAGGAGCAATACAGAAAGAATCAATGCGAATGAGACAGCATGTGTTACCTCAAGTGGTGGGCAGGAAATCCCCGACGCGCGTTTCGCGGCTTCTTTCTCAAGTGGCGCCCCTTGTTGTGGTGACTATTTGCAGTACCCACATTTTAATACTTCTATTGATTTTTATGTGTAAATTTTAATTATATTTAAATAAAGACTACATTTTATACTTTGGATATGGCTTCGTTTCGCTATTTGGATGATCTTTTCTATATGTAGTTGCCATTTTGCATATGTTATTTGTGTCTTCTGAGCATTTTGTCTGCTTTGGGACAACTTTTAAGGTGTTTTGTATGTGTTTTCTATGTGTTTGTGTTTGCCTGCCATTGTTTTCAATGGGGTTCGATGGTGTTCGTCGAACGTTCGACGAACATTCGACGAACTTGCCTCCTGTTCGACGAACCGAACCGAACACGAACACTAGCGGGGTGGCTCAACACTACTCTTGATATACAGTATAGACGTACATTTTCAATGTTTAAACTATGCTATATATACCTGGTATCTGGTGATACTGTACCCTTTCTGCCAGAAAGTACTCCTCCACCCACCACTCTAAGTGTATCATTGACACCTGGAACATTGGCCCACATGTGTGATTATTTCTTGCGGATCTTCTTTTTATATTGTGGTGTGATCCATCCTAAGCGTGTGAGAGTCTGTGTACTACTCCTGCAATTGATATGTAGATTTAAAAATTACCCCAACACTGTATACAGCTCTATGCTTGTGATACATTACCCATTTACTGGTTTTTATATTCTGGTCTAATCCAAACTGACCAAGTGAGAGTCTGTTTCTGACTCTGGAAATAAATACTGAGATTGACAATGACCCCTGCACAGTATACAGCTGTACGCTTCAGATCCACTACCGTTTTACGGCTTTTTATATTGTGTTGTAATCCATACTGAGCCTGAGAGCGTCTGTGTCTGCCTCCTGAAATATATATGGAGAATTAGAATGTTTAAACTATACTATATATACCTGCTATCTGATGATACTGTACCCTTTTTCTACTTTTTATATTCTTGTCTAATCCATACTGAGCCTGGGAGTGTCTCTGTGTGACTCATGAAATATATACGGAGATTTACAATTATCCTTTGACTGTATACAGCTGTACGCTTCTGATATAGTACCATATATCTGATGTTATTTTGGGTACATTTTCTCCAAAATTTGGAAGTATGGTGGAAGAGGCCGCGGATGTGGGCGTGGGGGGGCCAGCTGGTACTGACGGTGGTGGTGAATCTGCTGGTAGTGGCAAAAGCACAATAGCAGCTTAGGCAGGAGGTGTTGAGCCTGCGTCATGGTCTGGCTCCGGAAGGCCTGGAAGGTTACCTTTTCTGGGAGTAGGTTAACCGCTTTTAAAGCCGGAGCATCAGGAACTGGTTTTGGCTTACATTGCCGAAACAGACTCCAGCTAATATGCCCTCCTCTTCTGAAGTTTCAAAAAATGCAAGCACTGAGTCGTCAAGTGCTGGCTCTTGGTCAGGAAGAACCCCTTTCCTTGTGTCCTTCACCCCCACCAAAAGTGAATGATGCAGCAGGCCACACTTCACATTAGTCCATGTAGCTCTTTCTCACTTATCATGCCTAGGTTATCAAGTCAAATCGTGAATTCCCCAGTCCAAGATGAATCTGACATGGAGTGTGGGTCGCCAGCCAGGGCAGTGGGGTTAATCGGTACCGGGCCGGTGTCTCAGAGGGATTTGTCACGGTGGTGGTAACCCGGTCCGTGGCCCTGGGCGTCCATGAAAAGGGGTGGATAACGTTTATAGGTGAATGATACGTGACCCCACCTGTGGTTTCTGATCAGATTGACCAGCGCTGCAGTGTCGCTTCTCTGGGATAGATGTTGTGGTGCAGCTAAGATGTAGAAGCCCTGCACAGGTAGGGCCGTAGTCGCAGGGCAGATGAAAGAGTTGGTAGATGGTGTGCAGTGCAGGATGTAGCAGAGCCGTGCGCCAAGCGCAGGAGAAAGGTGACAGACACAGTCGTGCAGTTCCTTTACCTGTACTTGGTAAGTGCCGTCCAAGACCCAGAGTACAGGTGGAGAAGGAGTTGATCAGCCTGGAAGCAAATTAGGAATTCTCTCTCTGCAGATAGGTAGTGTGGCCTCCGTTCTAGCGCTTATCTGAGGTACTTGCAGTACTGAGTTCACTGAAGTTCCCCCTGTTGACTCTCTTTTGGAACTTTCTCGTATGGCATGCAGCCATAGCCTTTTCCTTCTGGCTCACACACGTTGCTGCTGGGGCCTCCGAGCCTTAGTTGGGAACAGAGCATTTACAGCTGCTACTTCCTCCGGTTTCTGCTGCAGGAACGTCAGTGTCCCTACAAACTCGGAGACCGGAATCCGGACCATGCGCTCCAGCTAGGAGTGAGCCTTAACTCTGCTCATCCTCCAGCTCCCCTTCTCATGTCCACACACTTCCCCTTCCCTTCACAGACTGCCCTAACTTCCCTCCTCCAGACCACAGAGAGCAGCTCCTCAGCAGTCAGGTTCAGAGCTCTCCCTGCTGGCCTGGAGTGGGAACTGTGTTGTGTGTTGGTTTAACTGCTAGAGAGATCCTTCGTTGCTCCCAAGCATGACATCACACTCCCTAGGAGGAAGGTAATGCCACTGTGGCGACCGTACTCCTGGGGGCGCCACAAGTGCACTGATGCCCAGCCACTGCTAGACGATTCTGCTGGTACTGTACATTGATCCAGACCACTACATTCCCCTCGCACTCTACAGAGCCAGAACCTGGTGAAACTCGGGTTCCCCTTCCCGTATACTATACCACCTTACACGTGACAAAGAGGAAGGTGCAGATGAAAGTGCAGGTTCCTTGAGCAGGTGGGGGGGCATACTCATGGGCGACGGCACTGGTACGCAAAAGTGTCTCTGCCGGTGGGAGGGACCCGCCGTCAGACACACCGCCGTACTATGAGGGGCCCTGTGCCAGTGCCGTCGCCAACGAGTGGGCCCCCCCTGCTTGCTCAGGATCACAGCACTTGCAAAGTTGAAATACTTACCTCTCCCTGCTCCACCGCTGTGATGTCTTCCGCGTTTCCTGACAGTGACATTCTGGTCAGAGAGCGTGATGACATCACATCTGTACGCCCTCTGCCTAAAGAGTCCAAGTGCAGAGAGATGGAAGATGGGGACGACGAGGAGTCCAGACTAGTACAGTAATTCTCTAGCGAGGAGACTTATTAATTGTTTTAAAGGTTGGGAGCAATTTTTGGGGAGCACTATACTCTGGAGAATGATATATGGGGCCCACCATACAATGGAGCATTCCAAAGGTGGACATCAGACACTGGAGCAGCATTTACAGGGCCCATTATACACTGGAGCATTAGAAATGGGGCCCATTATATATGGAGCATTATTTGGGCCCATAAGACAGTGGAGCTTCATCCATGGGGACCAACATATACTGTAGGTAGCATTATGTGGAGCTCATCATATACTGTATCGAACATTATATGGGACCAATGATTCTGTATGGAGAAATAGAGGGGCCTCATTACTCTGTATGGTGCACTATGCGGTGGCCATAATACTGTATGGAGTAATATACTGTCCTTTTTTGGAGCTATTGGAGAATTTAAAATGGATATCAGTCATGTGATGTAAGAAGTGAAGTATTTTTCATTGTACTATACCACTATTTCTCTGCCGTATCAGAGGATCATGAATTGTGGCATGTGTTAAAGGAGCCCAGTGACACTCTTTGGCCCTGGGCCCACGAAAATCTGGAGCCAGCCCTACACCCCCACAACTTTAGCCAAATAACCCCCAGTTTTCAATGCCTAACTATTATTATAAAGTAAATGAAGGTTGACAAGCTTAAGTAATAAGAATTGATGTTTTTGGCATTAAAATGGGCACTGTAGGTGTGTTTTTTGTCCTCCACTCACTGCCGACTTTTCTTCCCCATTGACTTGCATTGGGTTTTGTGTTTCAGTCGGCCTTCGACTTTTCACGATATTCGGCTGATTGCGTTCGACCCGACTTTTGCGAAAGTCGGGTTTCATGAAACCCGACTCGACCCGAAAAAAGGCAAAGTCGCTCATCTCTAAACTTAGCTGTGCCCTGTGACAGTTAACAGGGTACGGCATTTGTGTTACATGGTACCGTGGTTCTTTGTAGCAACAGAGTCCATCGCTACTACATACTGGTTGGCGTTTCACCCACGTGTGTCCAGTGCGATACCGCCATTTAGTGTCTGCCATCACCAAGCAGCAGTTAACATCTCTGCACGGTGGACCCCGGACTGCGAACGCACCTTACCATCATCTCTTTATTATTTGGTGCGTTCCGCTAGCCGTAATAAGGTGTTTATATGAGAAGGAGTTTTGAAAGTGCTATCTGTGACAGTTGCATGGTTTGTAAGTGTGATAATTCCCTTCCCTCATCTTACTTTGGTTATTTCTCTGTCCTCCACACCCTGGTGCATTCCTCCATATGTGAGTGAATATTTGTATGCTTGCTAATTTCAGTTACCCTTGATTGTGTTGCCTTGCTCATCAGGGTGGTTCACAGTAGTGTCCCTCTTCCCTGAGTGGGGGAAGAGAACAGACAGAAGGCTGATTCAGGAGCTAAAGCTAGGGTGGCGGCTCCGGCATTTTCACCTTCAGAAATATACCAGGGAATAGGGTGAGCTGGGTGCCCCCTAGTGGTAGGGACAGAGAAGGAGCCCCTGGTCTCGGGTCACCCAACAGCTGGGTCATGACACAAACCATTTTGTGTGACAGTGCGAAACACCTTTGTACATATAGAAAACATTCACTATGTATACCTGGTCCAGTCTGTACTATGTCTAGAAGTCCTGAACCTTGTCCTGAACCAGTTGTGAAAGGTAATTGTCATTCATTGTTATTATTATTGTTGTTTATTTTTAGCGCACCATTGATTTCATGGTGCTTTATGTGAGACTGAAAATAAATTCACTTCTTCAGAGCGGTGAGTGCCATCCCTTTTATTCTTTTTCATACAACGTAGCCATGCATGTTTTTCTTTGGATTGAGCACCCGTTCTGTGAGTAGCTGGCGTGCAGCCCAGGTGTGTGAGTTTGTACCACACTATAGTGCACATTAAGGTGGCGGCAGTGGTGCCGAATTTTCTTCTTTCTTCTTGGACACTTTACATGAGACTGGGTTACATACAAAATATAAATATAAATTACAGTCAAGAAACTAACAATGACAGCCTGATACAGAAAGGAGATGGCCTTGCCCTTGTAAGGTTACAGTCTATAGGGTAATGGGGAAGGGGATAGTAAGTTAGGGGGGTTGCAGCAGCTTCGGTGGTGGTGAGGTGGGTTATTGCAAGCTGTAAGATTTCTTGAAGAGATGCGTTTTCAAATTCCATCTGAAAGTCCGGGCTTGGTGGATAATCCTTACATTGGCTGCCCATTCATTATAAGATCCAATTCAAAGTACTTGTTCTCACCCACAAAGCTCTCCTCAGTGCAGCGCCCCCTACATCTCCTCCCTCATTTCGGCCTAACCAACCGCTGTGCTCTGCAAACGACTTTCGACTAACCTCTGCACTAATCCATACCTCCCACTCCCGACTCCAAGACTTCTCCCGTGCTGCGCCAATCTTCTGGAATGCTCTACCCCAAGAAATTAGGACTATCCACAATTTGCATAGTTTCAGGCACTCCCTCAAAACACATTTGTTCAGAGCGGCCTATCACATTCACAAATCAAAGTCATTCTATGTGTAAGTGTGCATGTGTAGCCCATTCACTATCTCCATCCATCCCTCACTCCCTCAAGATGGCTGGACCATCATTGAAAATACACCATTGTAAATGCACACCTGTACTTTGTATCTCCCCCACCTCATTTTAGATTGTAAGCTCTCATGAGCAGGGTCGTCTTATTTTGCTTTAATTATTGTATTGTTAACGTTGTTACTTATGACTTGTGATTTGAAACTGTTAAATTGTAAATCGCTGCGGAATATATTGGCGCTATATAAAGATTATTATTATTATTATTATCATCGGACGTGTTGGGGCACAGAATTACAGAGGATGGGAGATACTCGGGAGAAGTTTTGGAGGTGATTGGGTGAGGAAGGTATCAGTGTGGAGGAGATTAGTTCAGAGATATAAGGCAGCGACAGATTATGGACCACTTTGTAGGTCAATGTTAGCAGTTTAAACTCAATATGTCAGGAAACTGTAGCAAATGAAGGGATTTGCAAAGGAGTGAAGCAAAGGAGTAATTGAAAGAGAGGTGGATTAGTCAGCGGAGTTAAGGGTGGAATGGAGAGGTGTCAGACTGTTACCAGGAAAGCCACAGAGGAGGATAATGCAGTAGTTGAGGCAGGAGATGATGAGAGTATTGGCTAACATTTTAGTAGATTAAGAGTTGAGGAAAGGATGCATTCTGGAAATATTTTTGAGTTGGAGACGGCAGGAGTTGGCAAGAGTTTGGATGTGCAATTTGAAGAACAAGGCAGAGTGAAGGGTTGCGCTGATGCAGCGGACTTCAGGGGGAAAGTGTGATGTCATTTATTGTGATGGGTAGATCAGGTAGAGGAGTTAAGTGAGATGGAGGAAAGATGATGCGGATGAGTTCAGTCCATATTGAGTTTTAGGAAGAGAGGAGAAAAAGGAGGATATGGCCGATAGACACTCTGGGATTATGGACAGCAAAGACATATAGGCCAGAGAGTTAGATCTAAATGTCAACAGCATTTAGATGGTACTGGAAGCTATGGGACTTTATGAGTTGCCCCAGGGAAATGGTATAGATTGAGAACAGTAAGGGTCCCAGGAAACAGCTTTGAGAGATAGCGACAGGGGATGGTTGTATGGGAGTGGGAGACTGTTGTGAGTTCATTCTCTGGTTCCCCTTTTGGACTCCCTCTGGTGGTGTTGGAAGGTGGTGCGGCTGGTTTGATCGGTGGAGATATGCCACCTGAGAATGAGGATGACGATTGGATCTCAGGATTCTCAGATTGGATTTAAGACAGCCGACACCCTATTCAGTTGCTGGTGATTCCTTCTGGCTTGTCAGCTCTTGGTTCAGCTCTGTTCCAGTCATCTAAAGCTAAGTTTTTCTGCTAATGTTCACACTTGATTTTGTTGGTCTATTCAGTTTTTTGTGTTGTCTGCCAGCCCCGACTGGGGGCTGAGCTGAATTTCCACTCTTATTTATCAGTATTTTGCCAATTGGCTTTTTGTCCCTTACTAGTTCTGTCTCTTTTTGCTCTGTCTCAGAATATTTCAGAGTGCTGATATAGTGGGAGAAGTCTAGTGACTTCAGGGTTAATTTTGCTATCAGAAGTGTTGGACATTATTTTTGTAGGGTTTTTTGCAGGTTGCAGACAGTGTATTCCCTTTCCTTTCCTGTCTAGTTAGTTTGGGCCCCATCATTTGCTCAGCCTATTTTCCTGCCTGTGTTTGTGCCTTCATCTTGTTTCACCGTCAATACATGTGTGGGGGCTATCTATTCCTTTGGGGTCTGCTCTGGGGCAGTTAGTTTCCCCTTTTCTTGCTTTAGGCTTATGTAGTCCTCCGGCCGTGACGAGGCGTCTAGGTTCATCGTAGGCACGTTCCACGACTACTGCTAGTTGTGTGGTAAGATCAGGGGTCTGCAATCTGCATAGTTACCCACCACTCTGGTTTTCTGTGGCTTAGCTTGTTTTGCCTTTTTCTTCTCGGTGACCCATCATAACAGAATCACCAGCCATACAGCAGATTCTAGGGTACTCAAGAGCAGGAAAGAATTGTAAAAAGAAAAAAAAGTGTCAGAATTTTTTTTTCTTTTATATGTATATTTTTTCCTCTTTTTCTCTGGGGCCGTAGGAGGATTTTTTTCTTTTTTTTAATGGAGATTAAGCAATTGTCTGATCGTGTGGGGCAGCTCACTGCTGAAGAGCGGGGAATTTCCACCTATCTCGCTCATTCACATGCTGCTGAACCAAGGATCCCTACTCCTGATGTGTTTTTTGGGAATCGGTCTAAATTTTTGAATTTTAAGAATAATTGTAAATTATTTCTTGCCTTGAAGCCTAATTCATCGGGGAGCTCTGGCCAGCAGGTTAAAATTGTCATCACTTTGCTGCGCGGTGATCCCCAGGATTGGGCGCTTTCTTTGACACCTGAAGATCCTATTCTGACTAATGTGGATGCATTTTTTCAAGCCTTGGGGTTGTTGTATGATGAACCTTATGCTATTGATCAAGCTGAGAAAGCCCTATTGGCATTGAACCAGGGTCAGGATTCTGCAGAGTTATACTGTCAAAAATTCCGAAAGTGGGCGGTCCTTACTACCTGGAATGATGGTGCCTTGGCAGCTCTGTTTCGGAAGGGTTTGTCAGAAACCGTAAAAGATACTATGGTCAGATTTCCTGTTTCCTCTGGTCTTGACGATTCTATGTCATTAGCCATTCAAACTGATCGGCGTTTACATGAACGCAAAACTGCACGAGAGTAGAGTTGAGCGAAACGGGTCGAAAAATTTCAAAAGTCGCCGACTTTGGACAAAGTCGGGTTTCATGAAACGAAACCCGACCCTAGGATGAGGTCGGCCACGAGGTCGGCGACTTAAGCGCCAAAGTCGCGTTTGAAAAGTTTGTTTTGCGCTCTTTTTCAGCCAATCAGGATCCACGGACACTGTGGGCAACGTGATGACACAGGCAGGGGTCACCACCATCTTTCAGAAGGGCATGCAAGTGATTGCCTTGCTTTGGTGGGCGTCACAGGGGGTATAAAAGGGCGTGCACGCCGACCGCCATGTTACTCATGCTGATCTCAGAATAGGGAGAGCTG
The DNA here is from genome assembly GCF_039654945.1 of Dendrobates tinctorius. Classification (NCBI taxonomy): domain Eukaryota; kingdom Metazoa; phylum Chordata; class Amphibia; order Anura; family Dendrobatidae; genus Dendrobates; species Dendrobates tinctorius. The sequence continues at coordinate 9,411,963 of NW_027361795.1, read as the reverse complement.
CTGCTGCTGATTTTGTAGGGAGAGCGTTAGGCAGGGAAGAAGACACCAAAAACTGCTTCTGCTGCTAGTGATTTTGCCTGTACAACACACCAGTCACTGTGTGTGCAGTGCAAGTGGAGGCTATATTTTGCTGGATCAGCGGTGTTGGTTGTTAGGCTGCCTTCTAAGGCTTCCTGACGGCTGCATTGCTGTTTACCCACTGCTCTGCAAACTGCTTTTTTAAAAGCAATCCCATTTTTTTTTTGTCCTGGTGAGGTACTGAGCGTGCATTTTTTCACACCATACAGCGGTGCACACTCCTCACACAGTACCGTGTAACGGCTGTTATCACAGCCACAGTGAAGCTATCTGTGTGTCACTCTGTAAGGATAAGTTGAGGACATGTTCCGTTCTTACAGACCTGCACCTTCTAGTTTTGTCTAGCTTTCAAACAGTTAAATATATTTGCTGTTTGATCACATTCAAAACTATAGAGAGACAGCGTGTGTCAGTCCGTATACTTAAAAAACACGGAGCTTGACAATTTTATGTACACCGGACAGACGTGTACGTGCACGCTCCTCTCTCAGTACCGTGTAACGGCTGTTATCACGGCCACAGTGAAGCTATCTGTGTGTCGCTCTGTAAGGATAAGTCGAGGATATGTTCCATTCTTACAGACCTGCACCTTCTAGTTTTGTCTAGTTTTCAAACAGTTAAATATATTTGCTGTTTGATCACATTCAAAACTATAGAGAGACAGTGTGTGTCAGTCCGTATACTTAAAAAACATGGAGCTTGACAATTTTATGTACACCGGACAGCCGTGTACGTGCACGCTCCTCTCTCAGTACCATGTAACGGCTGTTATCACGGCCACAGTGAAGCTGTGTGTCACTCTGTAAGGATAAGTCGAGGACTTGTTCCGTTCTTACAGACCTACACTCTAGGGAGATTCCTATTCTGCCCAATTCTATATACACCTTGTAGTTTGTCATACACTAGCCAATTTCTGCCTGTGACATAGCGCTGTGATATTCAGTGGGCCTCACACAATCCAAAAGTGTCCAGTGTGCACAAGTGTGTGCAGAAACTCAAAATCTCCGTTATCCTCTAGTGACACTTTTCACACCTGTGACATCGAGCCTGTGACATAGCGCTGTGATATTCAGTGGGCCTCACACAATCCAAAACTGTCCAGTGTCCACAAGTGTGTGCAGAAATTCAAAATCTCCCCTGTCCTATAGACACCTTGTACCTTGTTTTACATTACTATATAGTTTGTTGGATTTTGTCTACATTTCTACCAAAAATGAGGAAGGCTGGTGGAAGAGGCCGTGGAATTGGGGGGGGTTGGCAGCTGGTAATGATGGTGTTGGTGGTGGATCTGATTGTAGTGGCAAAAGCAAAATAGGACCGAATGCAGGAGGTGTTGAGCCTGCGTCATCGTCTGGCTCCACAAGGCCTCGAAGGCTTAGTTTTCTAGGAGTTGGCAAACCGCTTTTAAAGCCAGAGCTCCAGGAAAAAGTTTTGTCTTACATTGCTGACTCAGCCTCCAGCTCTATCGCCTGCTCTTCTGAAGTTGTAAAAAATAAAAGCACTGAGTCATCATTGGAGGCTCATGTTCATGAACCACACCTTTCCTTGTGTCCTTCACCCCAACCAAGATTGAAGGATGACGCAGGCCATGCTACTGATTACTCCATGGAGCTGTTTTCACATACCATGCCTGGATTATCAAGTGAAATGGTGAATTACCCAGGCCAAGATGAATCTGACATGGAGTGCACTGATGCACAGCCACTGATAGATGATTCTGCTGGTACATTCACTCAGAGCACTACATTGTCCTCGCAGTGTACAGAGCCAGATTCTGACCCTGATGAGACTCAGGTGCCCCTTCCCGCACACTATACCACCATACACGGTGACACAGAGGAAGGTGCACATGACATTGAAGAGGAGGTGATGGATGACCCAGTTGTTGACCCAGATTAGATTGGCATCCATTGGGGGAAGAGGGTGCTGCTTCCAATAGCTCAGATGAGGAGGAGGAGCATCCACAGCAGACATCGACATCGCAACAACTGTTATCTGGCAGGCCCGGAGCACTCCAAAGACAGGTTCCAAAAATCATAAGAGTTGCTGGACAGCTTGTCCAGAGGGTCAAAATATCACAGCGTGCTAGGGCGCAAAATGTCTGCCAAAGTAGGAAGAGTGCAGTGATTTTGAACAAAATCCTCTTGATCAGGCCAAGGTTATCTGTAAGAAGTGCGCAAAGACCTTTAGCCGAGGGAAAAATCTGAAAAATTTGAATACCAGTTGCATGCTTAGACATTTAACCAGCATGCACTTGCAAGCGTGGACACAGCACCAAACCTCAAGTACCACATGTGCAACTGATCACAAAGAAGGTAGTCAGCAACGCTACATTGTTTCCCCCACTGTAAGCCCACCGGTTAGCACAGGAGCAAATATTGAGGTGTTGTTGCAAGGCCACAGCAGTCAGGGAATCCCACTGTTATATCAACGAAAGACTGAATCTAGGCCATCAGAAAGAACACCAACTCCATCACCATCATCAACCCTCTCTCAGTCCGCCCTGTCCACCGCTACTTCCACCATATGCAGCTCTCAAGTCCAGCTCACCCTCCCAGAGACTATGAGTAGGTCACGAAAGTACTCAGTCTCTCATCCGCGTACACTGGGTTTGAATGCCCACATTGCCAAACTAATCTCGTTAGAGATGATGCCCTATCGGTTGGTGGAAAGCGCAGCTTTCCGCGAACTCATGGCCTATGCAGTACCACGCTATGACCTACCCAGTCGCCAATTCTTCTCTCGCAAAGCCAACCCAGCCCTCCACCATCATGTGAAAGACCGCATTGTCCATGCACTCAAGCAGTCAGTGAGTGGAAAGGTGCACCTCACAACTGATGCATGGTCCAGTCGGCATGGCCAGGGCCTTTACGTGTCCATCACTGCGCACTGGGTTAATGTGGTGGATGCAGGGTCCACAGGGGACAGCGGTGGTGGGATAATGCTGCCTAGCCCACGGTATAGGAAACAGTTGGCTGTAGGCGTTCGACCCTCCTCCTCCAGAAGCGAAAGCTCGTCCACAGAGCGCAGTCATACGAGCACTCCATCTGCAGCTGCCACTGTTGCACACGAGGTGTCCCCCTATCGAGCAGCTAGTGGAAAGCGTCAGCTGGCTGTGTTGCAGATGATGTGTTTGGGCGACAGACACACCGCCGAGGTGCTGGCCGAGTACTTTCAGTGACAAACTGAGTCATGGCTGAGCAGTGTACATCTTGAGGCAGGCAAGGTAGTTAGTGATAACAGCCGTAATTTTGTGGCAGCCATAGCCCTTTCAAAACTCAGCCACATACCTTGCTTGGCTCACACCTTGAACCTGGTGGTGCAGTGCTTCCTCAATAATTATCCGGAGTTAACAGCCCTGCTCCAGAAGGTGCGAAGACTGTGCGCGCACATCCGCCGGTCGCCTGTACTCTCCATTCGTATGCAGAAGCTGCAGCGATTGCTCCACCTTCCCAACCACCGCCTCATTATCGACATTGCAACAAGGTGGAACTCCACCCTGCACATGGTGGAGCGGCTGTGCGAGCAGAGGCAGGCCATAATGCATTTGTGGGAAGATACACGGCCAGGCACTTTGAGAGCAGACATGGAGTTGACAGGTGTGCAGTGGTCGAAGCTGAAAGGCCTCTGTAAAGTCCTTCAGTGATTTGAGGAATGCACACAGCTGGTAAGCGCAGACGACGCCATCCTAAGCATGAGCATCCCACTTATGCGTCTGCTCATGCAAACTTTGACGCATCTTAAGAAGCAGGCGTCTGCAGCCAATGTTGACGAGGAGCAGGAGGTGGAGGGAATCCTTGATGACATTCAGCCATTGTCTCCTCAGGGACCTCTCCTGGATGAGGTGGAGGAAGAAGAGGAGGAGGAGGATGATGATGAGGATGCATCTCGTGGGGCAGGTGAAAATGTTGGCGTGGCAAGGTCTGGTACAGGGTTTGTGCGTGACTGGAGGGATGTGGATTTGCCAGAAAGTGCTCCTCCACCCAGCACTCGCAGTGCATCATTGACACCGGGAACATTGGCCCACATGTCAGATTATGCCTTGCAGATCCTAAAAAGGGACCCCCGCATTGCCAAAATGATGAACGATGATGACTACTGGTTGGCCAGCATCCTGGATCCACGCTATAAAGGCAAATTACAAAACATCATGCCACAGGAGAACCTTGACCTAATATTGGCTACTAAACAAGCAACTATGGTTAACCGGTTGGTTGAGGCATTCCCAGCACACAGCAGCGGTGATGGTTCTCACACGAGCCGTACGGGCCGGGGGCAGCTTGGCAGAGGTGTTCGTGGTGCACACAGCAGAAGTGGCGTTGGAGACAGGGGTTTCATGACAATGTTGTGGACTGATTTTTCACGGACCGCTCGAACAACTGGTAATACTGCATCGATGGAAAGTGACAGGAGACAGCAGTTGTCAACTATGGTTAACAACTACTTTTCCTCCCATATCGATGTTCTCCCGCACAGGTCATTCCCCTTTGACTATTGGGCTGCTAAACTGGACACCTGGCCTGAATTGGCACAATATGCCTTACAGGAGCTCGCTTGCCCAGCTGCAAGTGTGCTATCGGAAAGAGTCTTCAGTGCAGCTGGATCAATCCTGACAGAAAAAAGGACCCGTCTGTCAACCCAAAATGAGGATGATCTAACCTTCATTAAAATGAACCATGCATGGGTTTCCATGGATTTTGTCCCACCTTCCCTTGATGACACATAGGTTGCCAGAAAAATGGCTTGCTTTGGTCCTCCTCCTATTCCGCGAACTTGACCTATTTCGCCTTTTGCAGCAGCTGAATGACCCACATCTACATATGCCACTTTATAAACCTCCCTAAGTGGGCGGCCCCCCCCATGGCCGGGGTCACCACCTAGCGCACAAAACCGTGCAAGTGCCGTGGCCCTGGACAGGTGGGTAGGCCGACTCTTGGGCGCGGGCACTGGCATAGTGTCCCTCATAGTGCAATCAAGTGTCTTTGACAGTGGTGGTGCACACCCGCCGTCAGACACACCGCCGTACTATGAGGGGCCCAGTGCCAGTACCGACGCCCACGAGTGTGCCCCCCTTGCTTGGGCAGGGCCCCAGCATTTGCAATGTTTACCTCTCCCTGCTCCTCCGCTGTGTAGTCTGGGCTGTCAAATCCTTCACTGGGACTGCCACTACAAATTGATTGAATTGAAAGATGATGGTTAAGATGTAGCTATGCCCTGTCCTGCTGGCCGGGCTCTAGCTCCAGATGATCAGTGGCTTCCATTTCTTATGGATGTCGACTCACAATTACATGCAGTGGTGGTTTATCATCAGCTTTCACAGTTTTCCTACTCACAAACGTGTGACATTCCGGCGCACATTTCAAAATGTGCCCTCTCATGCCAATCAAATAGAATCGCCTACGGCCTGTGGCTTCTGTTTTTTGCACTCCAAAGTTACGTGACAGATCATGATAGCCAGTGAGCACCATGTTTACATCGCTCCCTGTGATAAAAATTGGATTGAGATGAGTAACAGTGATGGAATCAACGGAAGTGCGATACAGCAAGACTTTATTCACAAAAAAATGTTTTCACTGTCTCAACACACAAATTAATTGAGGGTCAGCATCGCCTATGAGAATTGTGACGGAAGTTTTTCCCGTGAATAATAATTCCTAGATTTCTGCAATCAATAGCCTTTATGTCACTAATTGTATGCATCTCATTTCCTATTGCGGAGAGGCTGGACTGTATTACTGAGACAGAAATATATATGAAGATTTAAAAATAACACCAAAAGTATATAGTTGTGTACGCCTCAAATGCATTTCCTTTTTTTCACGTTTTAGATTGCTGTGTAATCCATACTGAGAACACGGAGATTTTACATGTTTAAACTATGCTATATATACCTGCTATCCAGTGATAAAGTACCCTTTCTCAACTTTGTACAATCTGGTCAAATCCATACTGGGCCTGAGAACATCTGAGTCTGCCTCCTGATCTATAGACATATATTTTTAATGTGTAAACTAGGCTACATATATACGTGATATCCGGTGAAACTGTACCCTTTATCAACTTTCTACAATGTTGTTGAATCCATACTGGGCCTGAGAACGGCTGCCGAGCTGTTAAGCAAGCTACAGCACCTGTGGTTTGGACACGTAATTTTTTCAGGAATGACGGTTAGGCCTAACTCCAGAATTGCAGTTGACCTGAACTTACTGGGAAATCATCGTTCGCGGGGAATAATCTGAATCCCAGATCCCCATCACTAACGGAGTTCAGCAGGTTATCTGCACCTGTAAGCGACAAAAGCTGGTCCTTTCAGTGTAGCATGCATGCAGCCCCGGACATGTACTGGATTGCTAGACCTGTTATTGCTCGATCTCACGTGCCACAGCCTCGCGTATCCCTCTAGTAAGCTTGACGCGTACTGCGGGGCCATGCCGGAGTCTCGGTCGTTAACGGAATAAAGCTGAGAAATTGCTAGCACAACTACAAACGGACATACCACACCACACACAGAATCGACAAAGCTTGCAATCTGTCCATCTTTTCTGTAGCTTGTATGGTAGTGGTTTCCCGGGTGCAGTCCAATTAAGCCACAGGCTCCACTCCTGGTGGTGCCCTTTTGGACATTCCTTTAAGGTTCAGCTTTGCAATCATACTGCCCCCGGAAACCAAAAACTTTGCCTTCAGGGACACTGTTTGGAGGTTCGTGGGAATAACGCCGCCCGATCAGCAGTCGGCATATGGGTCGCCCTCCCAGGGCTGTGGGGTACTCGGTACCGGGCCGGTGTCAGTGGGATGTGTCACAGCAGCGGTGACCCGGACGGTGGCCCTGGGCGCCCATGTAAATGGCGTGGTATAATGGTAAAGAGTTTATATAGATAGTTTGATGCCACCTGTGGTGTTCGGCAACATAGATGTTAGGCCGACGCTGCATGCAGATCCTCTGGAACTGATGGTGTTGTGCAGCAAAGATGATGAAGCTCCCCACAGGTGGAGCTGGAGTCCCAGGGAAGTGTAGATGTAGTGATGGGGGAAAGGCACAGGCGGTGTAGGTGCTGGTACCCAGATGTAGCGGTGCTGGAATAACTGTAGGACACCAGAGCGTGCAGTTCCAAAGCTTTACTCACAGTCTGCAGGTTACACAGATGCTTGCCTCCATGCTGTGTCCTCCGGGACCAGAATGGAAAGCTCCCTTCCAACACTCCACCAACATGTACCTTCCTGAACGTCTCCTTTATAGCGCTTGTGGGGGAAGCATTCACAGGACCGTGGTTCACTGAAACGCCTCCTGTCTAACAGATGTTCCTCAGACTTTACTTGTATGGCAGACAGCTGTAGCCTTTTCCTTCTGCCTCGCACACGTCGATGCTGGGGCCTCCGAGCCTTAGTTGGGTACAGAGCATTTATAGCTGCTACTTCCCCCGGTTTCTGCTGCAGGAACGTCAGTGTCCCTACAAACTCGGAGACCGGAATCCGGACCATGCGCTCCAGCTAGGAGTGAGCCTTAACTCTGCTCATCCTCCAGCTCCCCTTCTCATGTCCACACACTTCCCCTTCCCTGCACAGAGTGCCCTAACTTACCTCCTCCCGACCACAGAGAGCAGCTCCTCAGCAGTCAGGTTCAGAGGTCTCCCTGCTGGCCTGGAGTGGGAAATGTGTTGTGTGTTGGTTTCACTGCTAGAGAGATCCTTCGTTGCTCCCAAGCTTGACAACACACTCCCTAGGAGGAAGGCAATGCCACAGTGGCGACCGTACTCTTGGGGACGCCACAAGTGCACTGATGCCCAGCCACTGCTGGATGATGCTGCTGGTACATCGACCCAGACCACTACATTCCCCTCGCACTCTACACAGCCAGAATCTGACCCAGAGGAAACTCAGGTTCCCCTTCCCGCATACTATACCACCTTACACGGTGACAAAGAGGAAGGTGCAGATGAAAGTGCAGGTTCCTTGAGCAGGTGGGGGGGGCATACTCATGGGCGATGGCACTGGCACAGGGCACCGCATAGTACGCAAAAGTGTCTCTGCCGGTGGGAGGGCCACAACAGACAAGTGCAGTGAGATGGAAGATGGGGACGACAAGGAATTCAGAGTAGTGCAGGGATTCCCTAGCAAGGAGACTTATGTAATTGTTTTCAATGTTGGGACAGCAATTTTTGGGGAGCACTATACTCTGGTGAATGATATATGGGGCCCACCATGCACTGGAGCATTCCAAAGGTGAACATCAGACACTGGAGCAGCATTTACAGGGCCCATTATACACTAGAGCAGTAGAAATGGGGCCCATTATATATGGAGCATTATTTGGGCCCATAAGACAGTGGAGCTTCATCCATTGGGACCAACATATACTGTAGCATTATGTGGAGCTCATCATATACGGTTTGAAACATTATATGGGAATAATGATTCCGTATGGAGAAATATATGGGCCTCATTACTCTGTATAGCGCACTAAGTGATGGCCATAATACTGTATGGAGTTATATACTGTCCGTTTTTGGAGGTATTGGAGAATTTAAAATGGATATCAGTCATGAGATGTAAGAAGTGAAGCATTTTTCATTGTACTATACTGCTATTTCTCTGCCGTATCGGAGCATCATGAGTTGTGGTATGTGTTAAAGGGGCGCTCTTTGGCCCTGGGCCCACGAAAACCTGGAGCCAGCCCTCCCCCCCCACAACTGTAGCCAAATAACCTCCATTTTTCAGTGCGTAACTAGTATTATGAAGTTAATTAAGTTTGTCAAGCTTCAGTAACAAGAATTTATGCTTTTGGCATTCAAATGGGCACTGTTGGTGTTTCCTGTCCTCTCACTGCCGACTTTAATTCTCCATTGACTTACATTGGGTTTCGTGTTTCGGGACGACCCCGACTTTTCCCTATAGTCGGCCGATTTTGCTCGACCCGACTTTTGGAAAAGTCGGGTTTCATGAAACGAAACTCAACCCTAAAAAAACAAAAGTCGCTCAACACTACACGAGAGGATTTGCCACCTTTTGGACAAATGTCTGAACCTATGCAATGTGATAGAGTTTTGTCTAGGACGCAACATCAGGAGTTTAGAAGGCATAATAAGCTGTGTTTTTTCTGTGAAGACGTCTCTCATACTATTTCTGTCTGCCCAAAACGAGAGAAACATTTTGCACACACATTTGCTGAGGGCAGTATACAACCTAAGTTTCTTTTGGCAATTACTCTGATCTGCTCCTTATCCACATTTTCCACGAAGGCTTTTGTGGATTCAGGAGCAGCGTTGAATCTGATGGATTTGGACTTTGCTAAACATTGTGGCTTTTCCATGACGCCTCTGCGGACGCCTATTACTTTGAGGGGTATTGATGCTACTCCTTTGGCGGAGAATAAACCTCAGTTTTGGACCCAGGTGACAAGGCGGGTTGCCCCAGACCACCAAGAAAATTGTAAATTTTTGGTGCTGCATAATTTGCATGATACTATTGTTCTGGGTTTTCCTTGGTAGCAAACTCATAATCCAGTTTTGGATTGGAAATCTGGGTCTGTGGTGAGTTGGGGTTGTCAGTGTGTTCTTAGGGACGCTCCTGTTTTCTCCACCTCTCCTCAGTCTCATGATATTCCTGATTATCTAGCCGATTTTTCTCATGTATTTAGTGAGAGCAAGTCTGCATCTTTGCCTCCTCATAGGAGTTATGACTATGCAAATGAGTTGATATAAAAAGAGAGAAGCCAGCGCTGCCAATGGTCAGAACGCATAACATGAAGTGCAATGCACATATTGACATCTAACTGTAATCAAAATGAGACATTTGGCAAAATATTGATCAATACATTGAGCCACCCCGCCGCGCCAAGGCAATCTCATGTGGGGGGTCCTACTTTACATTTTTTATTACTCACTGTGCCATTACGGCCTCCTGAATATTTTAAAAGCAAGACCATATCTATTACAAATGTACCTGAAACATGTCTGAATCGCTCCCGTGCAGCCAGATGAAACAAGTGCAGATAAAGGCCAACCAGGTCTGAACACAGACATCTTAGGTTAAACCTCCACACACTGCCCAATCATCAAACACAGATGAAGGGCGATGCAGGCTCAGACACAGATGTACAAATTATAAAGCCTGGGGCAGGGCGGGGCTGCTGTGTGTGTGCACAGCAGCCTAGATCCATCACAATGAATACAGCAAAAATGGCAAACCCAGATGAAACAAGTGCAGATAAAGGCCAACCAGGTCTGAACACAGACATCTCAGGTTAAACCTCCACACACTGCCCAATCAGCAAACACAGATGAAGGGCGATGCAGGCTCAGACACAGATGTACAAATTATAAAGCCTGGGGCAGGGCAGGGCTGCTGTGTGTGTGCACAGCAGCCTAGATCCATCACAATGAGTACAGCAAAAATGGCGAACATAACCCAGCGCGCACGGCAACAGTGGTGCCAATGGTCAGAACGCATATGTTTCTTCTGGCTGCACGGGAGCAATTCAGACATGTTTCAGGTACATTTGCAAAAGATATGGTCTTGCTTTTAAAATATTCAGGAGGCCGTAATGGCACAGTGAATAATAAAAATGTTGAGTAGGACCCCCATCATGAGATTGCCTTGGCGCGGCGGGGTGGCTCAATTTATTGATCAATATTTTGCCAAATGTCTCATATTGAATACAGTTAGATGTTAATATGTGCATTGCACTTCATGTTATGCGTTCTGACCACCGGCAGCGCTGACTTCTCTCTTTTTATATTTGCAAATGAGTTGATGCCTGGGTGTAAATTTCCCAAGGGTTGGCTTTTCAACTTATCAGTACCTGAACATGATGCTATGCGATCCTATATTAAGTAGTCATTGGAGAAGGGTCATATTAGACCATCCTCGTCACCTTTAGGTGCTGTTTTTTTTTTTGTGGCCAAGAAAGATGGTTCATTAAGACCGTGTATTGATTATCGTTCCCTTAATAAGATGACGGTTAAATATCAGTACCCGTTACCTCTGATGTCTGATTTATTCTCCAGAGTTAAGAGTGCCTGCCGGTTTACTAAGCTTGACCTCAGGGGGGTGTATAATCTTATTCACATCAAGCACGGGGATGAATGGAAGACGGCGTTTAATACTCTGGAGGGACATTTTGAGTACCTGGTGATGCCTTTTGGGCTCACTTATGCCCCTTCTGTCTTCCAGTCCTTTATGAATGATATTTTCCGAGACTTTGTGGATAAGTTTTTGATCATCTATCTGGATGATATTTTGATCTTTTCTAATGATTGGAATTCCCATGTGGAACATGTCCGGACTGTGTTTCGGATTTTGAGGGAGAATTCCCTGTTTGTTAAGGGATCGAAATGTCTCTTTGGTGTACAGAGGATTTCATTTTTGGGATTTATCTTATCTCCATCGACTATTGAAATGGACCCGGCCAAGGTACAGGCCATTTATGATTGGCTTCAGCCTACTTCTTTGAAGGCCCTCCAGAAGTTTTTGGGTTTTGCTAATTTCTATCGTAAATTTATAGGTAATTTTTCTGGTATTGTCAAACCACTGACTGATCTGACCAAGAAGGGCGCTGATGTGCTGAATTGGTCTCCTGAGGCTGTCTCAGCATTTCAGGAGCTTAAGCAGAAATTTACTTCAGCTCCAGTTTTACGGCAACCTGATGTCTCACTTCCATTTCAGGTGGAGGTAGATGCTTCTGAGATTGGTGCAGGAGCTGTTTTGTCCCAAAAAGACCCTGTGACTTCTAAGATGAATCCCTGTGCCTTCTTTTCTCGAAAGTTCTCCCCATCTGAACGCAACTATGACGTGGGGAATCAGGTATTTTTGGCCATGAAGTGGGCATTTGAGGAGTGGAGACATTGGTTGGAAGGAGCTAGACATCAAGGTGTGGTCCTCACCGATCACAAGAATTTGATTTATCTGGAGTCAGCCAAACGCTTGAATCCTAGACAGGCTAGATGGACCTTGTTTTTCACATGTTTTAATTTTGTGGTCTCTTTTCTTCCGGGCACTAAGAATGTTAAGGCAGACGCCCTTTCTAGGAGTTTCTTTGCCGATTCTCTTAGTGTGACTGAGCCTACTACCATCCTAGGTGAGGGGGTAGTTCTTTCTGCCATTTCGCCCGATTTGAAATGCACGCTGGAGGAATTTCAGAAGGATAAACCTGAGCGTTGCCCTATGGGAATATTGAATGTTCCTGACCAGTGGAGAAAGAGAGTGATGTCTGAAATTCTTTGCTCCGCATTGGCTGGTCATCCAGGTATTTTTGGTACCAGAGATTTGGTGAGTCGGTCCTTTTGGTGGCCTGCCTTATCTCGTGACATCAGGAATTTTGTACAGTCCTGTGGGACTTGTTCTCGGTCTAAACCCTGTTCTCGTTCTAGTGGGTTGCTGATGCCCTTCCCGGTGCCCAAGAGGCCATGAACCCATATCTCAATGGATTTTTTTTCTGATCTTCCTGTCTCTCAGAGAATGACTGCTATCTGGGTGATATGTGATAGTGGGTTGCTGATGCCCTTGCCGGTGCCCAAGAGGCCATGAACCCATATCTCAATGGATTTTATTTCTGATCTTCCTGTCTCTCAGAGAATGACTGTTATCTGGGTGATATGTGATAGATTTTCGAAGATGGTCCATCTTGTACCACTCCCAAAGTTGCCATCTTCTGCTGAGTTGGTGCCCTTGTTTTTACAACAGGTGGTTCGGTTACATGGGATTCCTGCAAACATTGTGTCCGACAGAGGAGTCCAGTTTGTTTCCAGATTCTGGAAAGCCTTTTGTTCCAATTTGGGAATTCAGTTATCCTTCTCCTCCTTATTTCATCCCCAGACCAATGAACAGACTGAGAGAACAAACTAGACCTTGGAGTCTTATTTGAGATGTTTTATATCTGCTGATCACGATGATTGGGTCTCATTTTTGCCCTTGGCCGAATTCGAACTGAACTGAACAACAATTGAACTGAACAATAGAGATAGTTCTGCCACTTTGATGTCACCCTTTTTCTGTAATTTTGGGTTTCATCCTCGATTCTCTTCAGGGCAAGTGGAATCTTCGTCCTGCCCAGGTGTGGACACAGTGGTTAAGAGAATGCAGCAGATATGGGACCAAGTGGTGGATAAGTTGTCACTCTCTCAGGAAAAGGCCCAGCGATTTTCCAACCGGCATACGACCATTGGTCCCCGGTTTAAAGTGGGTGATATGGTTTGGTTGTCGTCTAAGAAAATTCCTATGAAGGTTGCATCTCCTAAATTTAAGCTAAGATTTATTGGTCCTTATAAGATTTTGGAAATTCTTAATCCTGTTTCGTTTCGATTGGCTCTTCCAGTTACGTTTAAGATCCATAACGTATTTCACAAATCTCGGTTGAAGAGGTTTGTTGAGCCAGTGGTTCCTATGGCAGCACCTCCTGACCCTGTGTTGGTCAAAGGCAATGTGGAATATGAGGTAGAGAAAATATTGGATTCTCGTTTGGTTAGACGGAGACTCCAGTATTTGGTCAAATGGAAGGGTTATGGTCAGGAGGATAATTCTTGGGTCTCTGCCTCCGATATTCATGCCAATAGATTGGTTTGTGCTTTTCACAGGTCCCATCCTGATCGGCCTGGTGGCGTGGATGAGGGTTTGGTGACCCTCCTCAAGGGGGGGTACTGTTGTGAGTTCATTCTCTGGTTCCCCTTCTGGACTCCCTCTGGTGGTGTCGGGAGGTGGTGTGGCTGGTTTGATCGGTGGAGATCTGCCACCTGAGAATGAGGATGACGATTGGATCTCAGGATTCTCAGATTGGATTTAAGACAGCCGATGCCCTATTCAGTTGCTGGTGATTCCTTCTGGCTTGTCAGCTTTTGGTTGTCAGCTCTGTTCCAGTCATCTAAAGCTACGTTTTTCTGCTAATGTTAACACTTGATTTTGTTGGTCTATTCAGTTTTTTGTGTTGTCTGCCAGCCCCGGCTGGGGGCTGAGCTGAATTTCCACTCTTATTTATCAGTATTTTGCCAATTGGCTTTTTGTCCCTTACTAGTTCTGTCTCTTTTTGCTCTGTCTCAGAATATTTCAGAGTGCTGATATAGTGGGAGAAGTCTAGTGACTTCAGGGTTAATTTTGCTATGAGAAGTGTTGGACATTATTTTTGTAGGGTTTTTTTACAGATTGCAGACAGTGTCTCCCCTTTCCTGTCCTGTCTAGTTAGTTTGGGCCCCATCATTTGCTCAGCCTATTTTCCTGCCTGTGTTTGTGCCTTCATCTTGTTTCACCGTCAATACATGTGTGGGGGCTATCTATTCCTTTGGAGTCTGCTCTGGGGCAGTTAGTTTTCCCTTTTCTTGCTTTAGGCTTATGTAGTCCTCCGGCCGTGACGAGGCGTCTAGGTTCATCGTAGGCACTCTCCACGGCTACTGCTAGTTGTGTGGTAAGATCAGGGGTCTGCAATCTGCATAGTTACCAACCACTCTGGTTTTCTGTGGCTTAGCTTGTTTTTCCTTTTTCTCCTCGGTGACCTATTCATAACAGGAGATGCTAAATGTGCAGTTAGAAAGGTATGAGGAGATCGAGGAGAGGGCAAGATCTTTGCTGCCGAGAGAGAATCTGTAGTAGAAGGGGGTGGTCAACTATGTGGAAGGCAGAGAACAGGTCTAGAAGGAGGAGTATAGAGAAATGTCTGTTAGCTTTGGCAGTAAGTTTGTTATACTATGTCAAAGGCAGAGAACAGGTGTAGAAGGAGGAGTATAGAGAATTGTCTGTTAGCTTTGACAGTAAGTTGTTATAAATTTTGGTCAGGACAGTTTCGTTGGAGTAGTGGGGACGGAAGTAAGATTGTAAGTTGTCAATGAATGAGTTAGTTGAGCGGTGGAAGGAAAGATCATCATGGTCATGCTATTTGAGGAGTTTAGAGGCTAACAGGAGTGATATAGAAAGATAGATTATATAGTGGTCGGGTCGAGGGATGGTTTCTTCAGGATAGATGTGATCTTGGCATGTTTAAAAGTAGAAGGGAAGGTACCAGAAGTTAATGACATGTTAAAGAGGTGGGTTAGGGCCGGGATAAGTGTAGTAGTGGGATGGGGTCAAATTCACAAGTGGTGATTGGTGAAGGATTTGGAGGGAAAATGAGTAAGCTCTTCTTACTTCTTAAGATCTTCTTCAGTGGTGGTGGAGAGGAAGGTTATGGGTTTAGGGCATTGTTCTTTGTGGAGTGGTTGTGATGGTTGAGCAGTAAAGACTTGACTGGTTTGGTCAGTCTTCTTTTTGAAATGTGCATCAAAGTCTTCTGCAGAGTTGAGGATGGTCAGAAGGGGTAGTGGTGGGTGGAAGAGGGAGATAAAAGTGCTGAATAACTGTTTGTGATTTTGGAGGAGGATATGAGGGTTGTGAAGTAGTCCACTACAACAGAGGTAAGAGCTGATTTGAATGTCAAACTTACTTGTTTAAATGCGTTGAAATCGTCTAGCAAGTGTGTTATCCTCCAGTGTCGCTCTGCAGCACTGGACAGTTGTCAAAGCTTTTTAGTGAGGTTGTTGTGCCAGAGTTGTCTATTGATTCATTGCACTCTGCCATTCATGAGAGGGGTAACTGAGTCAATAGCTGAGCCCAGTGTGGCATTGTAGAAAATGGTGGCTGTGTCCAGAGGCATATCCAGCTGGGGGTAGGTGGGGTATCTGCCTCAGGCGCAGCAGACAGGGGGTCACAATTGGGCTGACTGATGCGGCAGTCCAAGGTCTCTCCTCGGCAGCTGCGTTTTGCCGCCCCGACATTGGGATTCTGCTGTTCTCTGAGCTGGCTGTCAAGCTGTAGTGCACCAGTGAGTACAATTCAAGCACTGACCGCTGGCACTTCCAGGTCAGGGTAACATCAGCAGTGTGATCAGGTCATGAGATGCAAAAATGAAAAGAGAAGTGTGCAAAATGGACGCGATCAACCAAAAATCAATACACAATATTTACTATAATGAATTATCAGTTTTATTGTTAGCAAAATAGAAGAAATACACAAGTGACAAAAAAATAATTAAAAACAATTAAAAAAGGCCAAGAACAATTTGGCCATAAGTAACACTCCAAGAAAACAGGTTCTTAAATAGGAACCTGATATTTACCCCCTCCAGTACATTGGGCAAAGACTTATAATATTATATTGCATACATAAGTGCATGTGAACATGACATAAAAGACCTGAATCAACCTTAATGAATGTAATGAAGGGAATAAAAAAACACCAATCGCACACAAAATATGCCAAAATGACCCTAGTATCAGGTGATCCAAAGGTCAAAAATGATGACCATGAATATAAGGGACCCTAATTATAAAATTGCTAGAGGTGTGAACCCAATACATGGTTTGCAGTTCCCAGTATAATATATCTAGAAAATATTTGAGCCACATATAAAATACGATTTATGTAACAAATGGTTTGGTAAATGAATCCACAAATAGCCAAAAAGTGTCACCATGAAAAAGATGTGAACACAATTTCTAAGTGGTCTACCTGCAAAAAAATTTATTTTTTTTTGGAACATGTGGTGCAAAAGACACGGTAAATGTATCGTAGAAAAAAGCAAATAATAATCATAGATGACCATGGTACATGACTGCTCAAAAAATATGAACACAGTATATAAATAACAATTCCCAAAGATAAACTATCCAGAAAATGCTTGAGGAGAAGATGCAATAGAAGAAAAAATCTATAAATAAATAAATGCTTAGAGCATGAAGGGAAATCCCAATGTATCACATCACACAATGAAGCATTGTAACTAGAGTTGAGCGAAACGGGTCGAAAAAATTCAAAAGTCGCCGACTTTTGGCAAAGTCGGGTTTCATGAAATGAAACCCGACCCTAGGATGAGGTCGGCCACGAGGTCGGCGACTTACGCGCCAAAGTCGCGTTTCAAAAGTTTGTTTTGCGCTCTTGTTCAGCCAATCAGGATCCACGGACACTGTGGGCAACGTGATGACATAGGCACGGGTCACCACCATCTTTCAGAAGGGCATGCAAGTGATTGGCTTGCTTTGGTGGGCGTCACAGGGGGTATAAAAGGGCGTGCACGCCAACCGCCATCTTACTTCTGCCGATCTTAGTATAGGGAGAGGTTGCTGCTGATTCTGTAGGGAGAGCGTTAGGCAGGGAAGAAGACAAAAAAACTGCTTCTGCTGCTAGCGATTTGGCCTGCACAACACACAAGTCACTGTGTGTGCAGTGCAAGGGGAGGCTATATTGTGGTGTATCAGTGGTGTTGGTTGTTGGGCTGCCTTTTAAGGCTTCCTGACACGCTGGCATTGCTGTTTACCCACTGCTCCGCAAACTGCTTTTTTAAAAGCAATCCAATCTCCCTTATCCTCTCGTCACTTTGGTCACAGGCAGCTGTGCCATCGAGCGTGTCACATAGCGCTCAGATATCAGTGGGCCGCACACAATCCACAAGTGTCCACTGTCCACAAGTGTACGCAGAGATTCAAAATCTCCATTATCCTCTCGTCACTTTGGTCACAGGCAGCTGTGCCATCGAGCGTGTCACATAGCGCTCAGATATCAGTGGGCCGCACACAATCCACAAGTGTCCAGTGTCCAAAAGTGTATGCAGAGATTCAAAATCTCCATTATCCTCTCGTCACTTTGGTCACAGGCAGCTGTGCCATCGAGCGTGTCACATAGCGCTCAGATATCAGTGGGCCGCACACAATCCACAAGTGTCCAGTGTCCACAAGTGTACGCAGAGATTCAAAATCTCCATTATCCTCTCGTCACTTTGGTCACAGGCAGCTGTGCCATCGAGCGTGTCACATAGCGCTCAGATATCAGTGGGCCGCACACAATCCACAAGTGTCCAGTGTCCAAAAGTGTACGCAGAGATTCAAAATCTCCATTATCCTCTCGTCACTTTGGTCACAGGCAGCTGTGCCATCGAGCGTGTCACATAGCGCTCAGATATCAGTGGGCCGCACACAATCCACAAGTGTCCACTGTCCACAAGTGTACGCAGAGATTCAAAATCTCCATTATCCTCTCGTCACTTTGGTCACAGGCAGCTGTGCCATCGAGCGTGTCACATAGCGCTCAGATATCAGTGGGCCGCACACAATCCACAAGTGTCCAGTGTCCAAAAGTGTACGCAGAGATTCAAAATCTCCATTATCCTCTCGTCACTTTGGTCACAGGCAGCTGTGCCATCGAGCGTGTCACATAGCGCTCAGATATCAGTGGGCCGCACACAATCCACAAGTGTCCACTGTCCACAAGTGTACGCAGAGATTCAAAATCTCCATTATCCTCTCGTCACTTTGGTCACAGGCAGCTGTGCCATCGAGCGTGTCACATAGCGCTCAGATATCAGTGGGCCGCACACAATCCACAAGTGTCCAGTGTCCAAAAGTGTACGCAGAGATTCAAAATCTCCATTATCCTCTCGTCACTTTGGTCACAGGCAGCTGTGCCATCGAGCGTGTCACATAGCGCTCAGATATCAGTGGGCCGCACACAATCCACAAGTGTCCACTGTCCACAAGTGTACGCAGAGATTCAAAATCTCCATTATACTCTCGTCACTTTGGTCACAGGCAGCTGTGCCATCGAGCGTGTCACATAGCGCTCAGATATCAGTGGGCCGCACACAATCCACAAGTGTCCAGTGTCCAAAAGTGTACGCAGAGATTCAAAATCTCCATTATCCTCTCGTCACTTTGGTCACAGGCAGCTGTGCCATCGAGCGTGTCACATAGCGCTCAGATATCAGTGGGCCGCACACAATCCACAAGTGTCCAGTGTCCAAAAGTGTACGCAGAGATTCAAAATCTCCATTATCCTCTCGTCACTTTGGTCACAGGCAGCT
Organism: Dendrobates tinctorius; assembly: GCF_039654945.1. Taxonomy (NCBI): domain Eukaryota; kingdom Metazoa; phylum Chordata; class Amphibia; order Anura; family Dendrobatidae; genus Dendrobates; species Dendrobates tinctorius. Next base: position 9,393,077 of record NW_027361795.1, on the reverse strand, counting down.
GTGCCATCGAGCGTGTCACATAGCGCTCAGATATCAGTGGGCCGCACACAATCCACAAGTGTCCAGTGTCCAAAAGTGTACGCAGAGATTCAAAATCTCCATTATCCTCTCGTCACTTTGGTCACAGGCAGCTGTGCCATCGAGCGTGTCACATAGCGCTCAGATATCAGTGGGCCGCACACAATCCACAAGTGTCCAGTGTCCAAAAGTGTACGCAGAGATTCAAAATCTCCATTATCCTCTCGTCACTTTGGTCACAGGCAGCTGTGCCATCGAGCGTGTCACATAGCGCTCAGATATCAGTGGGCCGCACACAATCCACAAGTGTCCACTGTCCACAAGTGTACGCAGAGATTCAAAATCTCCATTATCCTCTCGTCACTTTGGTCACAGGCAGCTGTGCCATCGAGCGTGTCACATAGCGCTCAGATATCAGTGGGCCGCACACAATCCACAAGTGTCCAGTGTCCAAAAGTGTACGCAGAGATTCAAAATCTCCATTATCCTCTCGTCACTTTGGTCACAGGCAGCTGTGCCATCGAGCGTGTCACATAGCGCTCAGATATCAGTGGGCCGCACACAATCCACAAGTGTCCACTGTCCACAAGTGTACGCAGAGATTCAAAATCTCCATTATCCTCTCGTCACTTTGGTCACAGGCAGCTGTGCCATTGAGCGTGTCACATAGCGCTCAGATATCAGTGGGCCGCACACAATCCACAAGTGTCCAGTGTCCAAAAGTGTACGCAGAGATTCAAAATCTCCATTATCCTCTCGTCACTTTGGTCACAGGCAGCTGTGCCATCGAGCGTGTCACATAGCGCTCAGATATCAGTGGGCCGCACACAATCCACAAGTGTCCACTGTCCACAAGTGTACGCAGAGATTCAAAATCTCCATTATCCTCTCGTCACTTTGGTCACAGGCAGCTGTGCCATCGAGCGTGTCACATAGCGCTCAGATATCAGTGGGCCGCACACAATCCACAAGTGTCCAGTGTCCAAAAGTGTACGCAGAGATTCAAAATCTCCATTATCCTCTCGTCACTTTGGTCACAGGCAGCTGTGCCATCGAGCGTGTCACATAGCGCTCAGATATCAGTGGGCCGCACACAATCCACAAGTGTCCAGTGTCCAAAAGTGTACGCAGAGATTCAAAATCTCCATTATCCTCTCGTCACTTTGGTCGCAGGCAGCTGTGCCATCGAGCGTGTCACATAGCGCTCAGATATCAGTGGGCCGCACACAATCCACAAGTGTCCACTGTCCACAAGTGTACGCAGAGATTCAAAATCTCCATTATCCTCTCGTCACTTTGGTCACAGGCAGCTGTGCCATCGAGCGTGTCACATAGCGCTCAGATATCAGTGGGCCGCACACAATCCACAAGTGTCCAGTGTCCAAAAGTGTACGCAGAGATTCAAAATCTCCATTATCCTCTCGTCACTTTGGTCACAGGCAGCTGTGCCATCGAGCGTGTCACATAGCGCTCAGATATCAGTGGGCCGCACACAATCCACAAGTGTCCACTGTCCACAAGTGTACGCAGAGATTCAAAATCTCCATTATACTCTCGTCACTTTGGTCACAGGCAGCTGTGCCATCGAGCGTGTCACATAGCGCTCAGATATCAGTGGGCCGCACACAATCCACAAGTGTCCAGTGTCCAAAAGTGTACGCAGAGATTCAAAATCTCCATTATCCTCTCGTCACTTTGGTCACAGGCAGCTGTGCCATCGAGCGTGTCACATAGCGCTCAGATATCAGTGGGCCGCACACAATCCACAAGTGTCCAGTGTCCAAAAGTGTACGCAGAGATTCAAAATCTCCATTATCCTCTCGTCACTTTGGTCACAGGCAGCTGTGCCATCGAGCGTGTCACATAGCGCTCAGATATCAGTGGGCCGCACACAATCCACAAGTGTCCAGTGTCCAAAAGTGTACGCAGAGATTCAAAATCTCCATTATCCTCTCGTCACTTTGGTCACAGGCAGCTGTGCCATCGAGCGTGTCACATAGCGCTCAGATATCAGTGGGCCGCACACAATCCACAAGTGTCCAGTGTCCAAAAGTGTACGCAGAGATTCAAAATCTCCATTATCCTCTCGTCACTTTGGTCACAGGCAGCTGTGCCATCGAGCGTGTCACATAGCGCTCAGATATCAGTGGGCCGCACACAATCCACAAGTGTCCACTGTCCACAAGTGTACGCAGAGATTCAAAATCTCCATTATCCTCTCGTCACTTTGGTCACAGGCAGCTGTGCCATCGAGCGTGTCACATAGCGCTCAGATATCAGTGGGCCGCACACAATCCACAAGTGTCCAGTGTCCAAAAGTGTACGCAGAGATTCAAAATCTCCATTATCCTCTCGTCACTTTGGTCACAGGCAGCTGTGCCATCGAGCGTGTCACATAGCGCTCAGATATCAGTGGGCCGCACACAATCCACAAGTGTCCACTGTCCACAAGTGTACGCAGAGATTCAAAATCTCCATTATCCTCTCGTCACTTTGGTCACAGGCAGCTGTGCCATTGAGCGTGTCACATAGCGCTCAGATATCAGTGGGCCGCACACAATCCACAAGTGTCCAGTGTCCAAAAGTGTACGCAGAGATTCAAAATCTCCATTATCCTCTCGTCACTTTGGTCACAGGCAGCTGTGCCATCGAGCGTGTCACATAGCGCTCAGATATCAGTGGGCCGCACACAATCCACAAGTGTCCACTGTCCACAAGTGTACGCAGAGATTCAAAATCTCCATTATCCTCTCGTCACTTTGGTCACAGGCAGCTGTGCCATCGAGCGTGTCACATAGCGCTCAGATATCAGTGGGCCGCACACAATCCACAAGTGTCCAGTGTCCAAAAGTGTACGCAGAGATTCAAAATCTCCATTATCCTCTCGTCACTTTGGTCACAGGCAGCTGTGCCATCGAGCGTGTCACATAGCGCTCAGATATCAGTGGGCCGCACACAATCCACAAGTGTCCACTGTCCACAAGTGTACGCAGAGATTCAAAATCTCCATTATCCTCTCGTCACTTTGGTCACTGGCAGCTGTGCCATCGAGCGTGTCACATAGCGCTCAGATATCAGTGGGCCGCACACAATCCACAAGTGTCCACTGTCCACAAGTGTACGCAGAGATTCAAAATCTCCATTATCCTCTCGTCACTTTGGTCACAGGCAGCTGTGCCATCGAGCGTGTCACATAGCGCTCAGATATCAGTGGGCCGCACACAATCCACAAGTGTCCACTGTCCACAAGTGTACGCAGAGATTCAAAATCTCCATTATCCTCTCGTCACTTTGGTCACAGGCAGCTGTGCCATCGAGCGTGTCACATAGCGCTCAGATATCAGTGGGCCGCACACAATCCACAAGTGTCCACTGTCCACAAGTGTACGCAGAGATTCAAAATCTCCATTATCCTCTCGTCACTTTGGTCACAGGCAGCTGTGCCATCGAGCGTGTCACATAGTGCTCAGATATCAGTGGGCCGCACACAATCCACAAGTGTCCACTGTCCACAAGTGTGTGCAGAAATTCTAAAACTCCCCTGTCCTATAGACACCTTGTACCTTGTTTTACATTACTATATAGTTTGTTGGATTTTGTCTACATTTCTACCAAAAATGAGGAAGGCTGGTGGAAGAGGCCGTGGAATTGGGCGGGGGTTGGCAGCTGGTAATGATGGTGTTGGTGGTGGATCTGATGGTAGTGGCAAGAGCAAAATAGGACCGAATGCAGGAGGTGCTGACCCTGCGTCATCATCTGGCTACATAAGGCCTCGAACGCTTAGTTTTCTAGGAGTTGGCAAACCGCTTTTAAAGGCAGAGCATCAGGAAAAAGTTTTGTCTTACATTACTGACTCAGCCTCCAGCTCTATCGCCTCCTCTTCTTCAGTTGTAAAAAGTAAAAGCACTGAGTCGTCATTGGAGGCTCATGTTCATGAACCACACCTTTCCTTGTGTCCTTCACCCCAACCAAGATTGAAAGATGACGCAGGCCATACTACTGATTACTCCATGGAGCTGTTTTCACATACCATGCCTGGATTATCAAGTCAAATGGTGAATTACCCAGGCCAAGATGAATCTGACATGGAGTGCACTGATGCACAGCCGCTGATGGATGATTCTGCTGGTACATTCACTCAGAGCACTACATTGTCCTCGCAGTGTACAGAGCCAGATTTTGACCCTGATGAGACTCAGGTGCCCCCGCACACTATACCACCATACACGGTGACACAGAGAAAGGTGCACATGACATAGAAGAGGAGGTGATGGATGACCCAGTTGTTGACCCAGATTGGCATCCATTGGGGGAAAGAGGTTGCTGCTTCCAATAGCTCAGATGAGGAGCATCCACAGCAGACATCGACATCGCAACAGCTGTTATCTGGCAGGCCCGGAGCACTCCAAAGACAGGTTCCAAACATCAAAAGAGTTGCTGGACAGCTTGTCCAGAGGGTCAAAAGATCACAGCGTGCTAGGCCGCAAAATGTCTGCCAAAGTAGGAAGAGTGCAGTGTGGCACTTTTTTGAACAAAATCCTCATGATCATGCCAAGGTTATCTGTAAGAAGTGCGCAAAGACCTTTAGCCGAGGGAAAAATCTGAAAAATTTGAATACCAGTTGCATGCTTAGACATTTAACCAGCATGCACTTGCAAGCATGGACACAACACCAAACCTCAAGTGCCACATGTGCAACTGATCACAACGAAGGTAGTCAGCAACGCTACATTGTTTCCCCCACTGTAAGCACAGCAGCAAATGTTTGGGTTTGAACGCCCACATTGCCAAACTAATCTCGTTTGAGATGATGCCCTTTCGGTTGGTGGAAAGCACAGCTTTCCGCGAACTCATGGCCTATGCAGTACCACGCTATGACCTACCCAGTCGCCACTTCTTCTCTCGCAAAGCCATCCCAGCCCTACACCATCATGTGAAAGACCGCATTGTCCATGCACTCAAGCAGTCAGTGAGCGGAAAGGTGCACCTCACAACTGATGCATGGTCCAGTCGGCATGGCCAGGGCCGTTACGTGTCCATCACTGCGCACTGGGTTAATGTGGTGGATGCATGGTCCACAGGGGACAGCGGTGGTGGGACAGTGCTGCCTAGCCCACGGTATAGGAAACAGTTGGCTGTAGGCGTTCGACCCTCCTCCTCCTCCTCCTCCTCCAGAAGCGACAGCTTGTCCACAGAGCGCAGTCGTACGAGCACTCCATCTGCAGCTGCCACTGTTGCACACAATGTGTCCCCCTATCGAGCAGCTAGTGGAAAGCGTCAGCAGGCTGTGTTGCAGATGATGTGTTTGGGCGACAGACACACCGCCGAGGTGCTGGGCGAGTACTTGAAGCGACAAACTGAGTCATGGCTGGGCAGTGTACATCTTGAGGCAGGCAAGGTAGTTAGTGATAACGGCCGTAATTTTGTGGCAGCCATAGCCCTTTCAAAACTCAGCCACATACCTTGCTTGGCTCACACCTTGAACCTGGTGGTGCAGTGCTTCCTCAAAAATTATCCGGAGTTAACAGCCCTGCTCCAGAAGGTGCGAAGACTGTGCGCGCACATCCGCCGGTCGCCTGTACACTCCGTTCGTATGCAGAAGCTGCAGCGATTGCTCCACCTTCCCAACCACCGCCTCATTATCGACATTGCAACAAGGTGGAACTCCACCCTGCACATGGTGGAGCGGCTGTGCGAGCAGAGGCAGGCCATAATGCATTTGTGGGAGGATACACGGCCAGGCACTTTGAGAGCAGACATGGAGTTGACAGGCGTGCAGTGGTCGAAGCTGAAAGACCTTTGTAAAGTCCTTCAGTGTTTTGAGGAATGCACACGGCTGGTAAGCGCAGACGATGCCATCCTAAGCATGAGCATCCCACTTATGCGTCTGCTCATGCAAACTTTGACGCACCTTAAGGAGCAGGCGTCTGCAGCCAATGTTGATGAGGAGGAAGAGGAGGAGGGAATCCTTGATGACATTCAGCCATTGTCTGCTCAGGGACCTCTCCTGGACGAGGTGGAGGAAGAAGAGGAGGAGGAGGAGGAGGATGATGGGGATGATTACTTAGGGGAGGAGGATGCATCTCGTGGGGCAAGTGAAAATGTTGGCGTGGCAAGGTCTGGTACAGGGTTTGTGCGTGACTGGAGGGATGTGGATTTGCCAGAAAGTGCTCCTCCACCCAGCACTCGCAGTGCATCATTGACACCGGGAACATTGGCCCACATGTCAGATTATGCCTTGCGGATCCTAAAAAGGGACCCCCGCATTGCCAAAATGATGAACGATGACGACTACTGGTTGGCCAGCATCCTGGATCCACGCTATAAAGGCAAATTACAAAACATCATGCCACAGGAGAACCTTGACCTAATATTGGCTAATAAACAAGCAACTCTGGTAAATCGGTTGCTTGAGGCATTCCCAGCACACAGCAGCGGTGATGGTTCTCACACGAGCCGTACGGGCCGGGGGCAGCTTGGCAGAGGTGTTCGTGGTGCACACAGCAGAAGTGGCGTTGGAGACAGGGGTTTCATGACAATGTTGTGGACTGATTTTTCAAATACCGCTCACACAACTGGTAATACTGCATCGATGGAAAGTGACAGGAGACAGCAGTTGTCAACTATGGTTACAAACTACTTTTCCTCCCATATCGATGTTCTCCCACACAGGTCATTCCCCTTTGACTATTGGGCCGCTAAACTGGACACCTGGCCTGAATTGGCCCAATATGCCTTACAGGAGCTCGCTTGCCCAGCTGCAAGTGTGCTATCGGAAAGAGTCTTCAGTGCAGCTGGATCAATCCTGACAGAAAAAAGGACCCGTCTGTCAACCCAAAATGTGGATGATCTAACCTTCATTAAAATGAACCACGCATGGGTTTCCAAGGATTTTGTCCCACCTTCCCCTGATGACACATAAGGTGACAGAAAAATGGCTTGCTTTGGTCCACCTCTTCCTGGTACTTCACCTATTTCGCCTTTTGCATCAGTTGAATGTCCAACATCAACATATGCCACTTTCTAAAACTCCCTAACTGTGCTGCCTCCCCCCCCATGGCCGGGGTCACCACCTAGCGCACGACACCGTGCGAGTGCCGTTGCCCTGGACAGGTGGGTAGGCCGACTCTTGGGTGCGGGCACTGGCACAGGGTCCCTCATAGTGCAATCAAGTGTCTCTGACGGTGGTGGTGCACACCCGCCGTCAGACACACCGCTGTACTATGAGGGGCCCAGTGCCAGTACCGACGCCCACGAGTGGGCCCCCCTTGCTTGGCCAGGGCCCCAGCATTTGCAATCTTTACCTCTCCCTGCTCCTCCGCTGTGTAATCTGGGCCGTCAAATCCATACTGTGCCTGACACCGTCTGAGCCTGCCTCCTGAGACATATATTTTGAATGTGTACGCTATCCATACATGTTATCCGGGGATACGGTACCCTTTCTAACCTTTGTGCAATGACGTGCAATCCATACTGGGCCTAACACCGTCTGAGCCTGCCTCATGCTGTATAGACATATATTTTGAATGTGTACGCTATCCATACATGTTATCCGGGGATACGGTACCCCTTCTAACCTTTGTGCAATGACGTGCAATCCATACTGGGCCTAACACCGTCTGAGCCTGCCTCATGCTGTATAGACATATATTTTGAATGTGTACGCTATCCATACATGTTATCCGGGGATACGGTACCCCTTCTAACCTTTGTGCAATGACGTGCAATCCATACTGGGCCTAACACCATCTGAGCCTGCCTCATGCTGTATAGATATATATTTTGAATGTGTACGCTATCCATACATGTTATCCGGGGATACGGTACCCCTTCTAACCTTTGTGCAATGACGTGCAATCCATACTGGGCCTAACACCGTCTGAGCCTGCCTCATGCTGTATAGACATATATTTTGAATGTGTACGCTATCCATACATGTTATCCGGGGATACGGTACCCCTTCTAACCTTTGTGCAATGACGTGCAATCCATCCTGGGCCTAACACCGTCTGAGCCTGCCTCATGCTGTATGGACATATATTTTGAATGTGTACGCTATCCATACATGTTATCCGGGGATACGGTACCCCTTCTAACCTTTGTGCAATGACGTGCAATCCATACTGGGCCTAACACCGTCTGAGCCTGCCTCATGCTGTATAGACATATATTTTGAATGTGTACGCTATCCATACATGTTATCCGGGGATACGGTACCCCTTCTAACCTTTGTGCAATGACGTGCAATCCATACTGGGCCTAACACCGTCTGAGCCTGCTTCATGCTGTATAGACATATATTTTGAATGTGTACGCTATCCATACATGTTATCCGGGGATACGGTACCCCTTCTAACCTTTGTGCAATGACGTGCAATCCATACTGGGCCTAACACCGTCTGAGCCTGCCTCATGCTGTATAGACATATATTTTGAATGTGTACGCTATCCATACATGTTATCCGGGGATACGGTACCCCTTCTAACCTTTGTGCAATGACGTGCAATCCATACTGGGCCTAACACCGTCTGAGCCTGCCTCATGCTGTATAGACATATATTTTGAATGTGTACGCTATCCATACATGTTATCCAGGGATACGGTACCCTTTCTAACCTTTGTGCAATCACGTGCAATCCATACTGGGCGTGAGAACGGCTGGCGAGCTGTTAAGCAAGCTACAGCACCTGTCCAGACAAGTACAGGGATTCCCTAGCGAGGAGACTTATTTGATTGTTTTCTATGTTGGGACAGCAATTTTTGGGGAGCACTATACTCTGGAGAATGATAGATGGGGCCCACCATACACTGGAACATTCCAAAGGTGGACATCAGACACTGGAGCAGCATTTACAGGGCCCATTATACACTAGAGCAGTAGAAATGGGGCCCATTATGTTTGGAGCATTATTTGGGCCCATAAGACAGTGGAGCTTCATCCATGGGGACCAACATATACTGTAGCATTATGTGGAGCTCATCATATACTGTTTCAAACATTATATGGGACCAATGATTTTGTATGGAGAAATAGATGGGCCTCGTCATGAGATGTAAAAAGTGAGGTATTTTTCATTGTACTATACCGCTATTTCTCTGCCGTATCGGAGCATGATGAGTTGTGGTATGTGTTAAAGGGGCGCTCTTTCGCCCAGGGCACATGAAAACCTGCAGCCAGCCCTCCCCCCCCACAAATTTAGCCAAATAACCCCCATTTTTCAGTGCGTAACTTGTATTATGAAGTTAATTAAGGTTGACAAGCTTAAGTAAGAAGAATTGATGCTTTTGGCATTCAAATGGGCACTGTAGGTGTGTTTCCTGTCCTCCTCTCACTGCCGACTTTTATTCCCCATTGACTTACATTGGGTTTCGTGTTTCGGGACGACCCCGACTTTTCCCTATAATCGGACGATCTTGCTCGACCCGACTTTTGGAAAAGTCGGGTTTCACGAAACGAAACGCGACCCTAAAAAAGCAAAAGTCGCTCAACTCTACCAGCCAATCACTTCAATGCCCTTCTCTAAGATAGTGCTGGCCGCTGCGCATGTCATCGCGTTGCCCACAGTGTGCGTCCTTCATCATTGGGGGAGAAAAGGCACTGAAAGCATCATTTGAAACGCGACTTTGGCGCGCTGATCGGCGACCTTATGGCCGACCTCACGCTAGGGTCAGGTTTCGATAGTCGAAACCCGACTTTGGCGAAAATCGGCGATTTTTGAATCTGACCGACCTGTTTCGCTCAACTCTAGTAAGGAGATACTGCGAGTTTTTGGTATCAGTCAACATCTGGCTGAGGGCTATACATGTACTGATAACAATTAGTCAGTATCACAAAAAAACATTTGCATTCAGGTACCTGTTAGATGACATTGTCTTATTGAAATCATTCTCTTTCTTTTCTTCATCTTGTCCTGATTCCATGACGACTTTTCACATCCATAGTTGTGTTCTTATACTTTCCCTCCAGACTACTCAGTCTCTAATCTGTGAACACTCACACTTTTCTCCCCCGATTCTGTCTCACATTATCCCCCTCATTAGTCTCCTCATGCATTTTCTCCTCCCTTCTCATGCTGTCTTCTCTCACATATCCCTTGCTAACCATACTGTCTTCTCATATATTTACCCTCTTCCTCCATATTGCCTCCTCACACATCTCCCTGACTCCCCATACTCTGTCCTTTCCCATTCCATCACTCTCGCTCCCCATACTCCACATACACTACCCATCCCTTGCTGCTCATACTGTGTCCGCAGTCATTGCGCCTCCTAGCTCCTTATACTTTGTAGGCATCCATCCTGCCTCCTCACTCCTCATACTGTGTAGGTACCCATCTAGCCCCTTAACTGCCCTCAAGTTTCTCCCCCTATACTGACCACAAATTTCTCCTCATACTGACCTCAAATTTCTTCCCCTCGCTCTCCATACATGTGTCTACACCAATACAGCCCTCTTGCTACTAATCCTGTCCTCAAATTTTCTTCCCTCTGCTCCCCATGCATGTGTTTGTATTCATCCCCCACTAATACTGTTTTCTCATATATACCCCCATCTCACACTCGCTACTCATATTGTGTACTCAAATTTCTCCCACTGTGACTCCCCATATTACATCACTACCGATCCATTCCTAACTCCACAAACTATGTTCTCAAATCTCCACCATTATCCTCAGTGTCTTCAGCTCCATTAGAGGCTGGAGCACCAACGCTGTGTCCTGTCGTCTTCAAATCTACAGAGCCGGCGAATGACTTCAGCAGTGTGATCTCATGACCTGATGAAAAAATAGAGTTTTGAGGGCACTACAAATGATCTATAGGGGACTGCAGTCCACACACTTGGAAAAAGAGTGCAAAAATGAAAAGAGAAGTGTGCAAAATGGACGCGATCAACCCAAAATCAATACACAATATTTACTATAATGAATTATCAGTTTTTATTGTTAGCAAAATAGAAGAAACACACAAGTGACAAAAAATAATTAAAAACAATTAAAAAAGGCCAAGAACAATTTGGCCATAAGTAACACTCCAAGAAAACAGGTTCTTAAATAGGAACCTGATATTTACCCCCTCCAGTACATTGGGCAAAGACTTATAATATTATATTGCATACATAAGTGCATGTGAACATGAAATAAAAGACCTGTATCAACCTTAATGAATTTAATGAAGGGCATTAAAAACACCAATCGCACGCAAAATATGCCAAAATGACCCTAGTATCAGGTGATCCAAAGGTCAAAAATGATGACCATGAATATAAGGGATCCTAATTATAAAATTGCTAGAGGTGTGAACCCAATACATGGTTTACAGTTTCCAGTATAATATATCTAGAAAATATTTGAGCCACATATAAAATACGATTTATGTAACAAATGGTTTGGTAAATGAATCCACAAATAACCAAAAAGTGTCACCATGAAAAAGATGTGAACACAATTTCTTAGTGGTCTACCTGCAAAAAAAAATTATTTTTTTTTGGAACATGTGGTGCAAAAGACACGGTAAATGTATTGTAGAAAAAAGCAAATAATAATCAAAGATGACCATGGTACATGACTGCTCAAAAAATATGAACACAGTATATAAATAACAATTCCCAAAGATAAACTATCCAGAAAATGCTTGAGGAGAAGATGCAATAGAAGAAAAAATATATAAATAAATGCTTAGAGCATGACGGGAAATCCCAATGTATATTATTCCCAGAATATGCCATGTTGATGGTACATGAACATGTATTATCACTAAGGAAATAAGAAAAATCCCCTGATATGCATAATCATGTAAAACATGAAAAAATACATCACACAATGAAGCATTGTAACCTCAATGAGGAGCTATGAAATCTCTAAAACAAGAGAAATACCAATGCACTGAGTGCCGGAAAGCTGCAGACCCATAGGGAAGAGATAAAGGTCTAGAAATAGTCAAATGCTAGCAAGATGTAAAGAGCTGGAGGAGGGTATTACCCCACGCGTATCGCCACCTCTAGCGTGGCTTCCTCAGGGGAAATGGAGAACCTCCATAGCTCCTCATTGAGGTTACAATTAGAGTTGAGCGACTTTTGCTTTTTTAGGGTCGCGTTTCGTTTCGTGAAACCCGACTTTTCCAAAAGTCGGGTCGAGCAAGATCGTCCGATTATAGGGAAAAGTCGGGGTCGTCCCGAAACACGAAACCCAATGTAAGTCAATGGGGAATAAAAGTCGGCAGTGAGAGGAGGACAGGAAACACACCTACAGTGCCCATTTGAATGCCAAAAGCATCAATTCTTCTTACTTAAGCTTGTCAACCTTAATTAACTTCATAATACAAGTTACGCACTGAAAAATGGGGGTTATTTGGCTAAATTTGTGGGGGGGGAGGGCTGGCTGCAGGTTTTCATGTGCCCTGGGCGAAAGAGCGCCCCTTTAACACATACCACAACTCATCATGCTCCGATACGGCAGAGAAATAGCGGTATAGTACAATGAAAAATACCTCACTTTTTACATCTCATGACGAGACCCATCTATTTCTCCATACAAAATCATTGGTCCCATATAATGTTTGAAACAGTATATGATGAGCTCCACATAATGCTACAGTATATGTTGGTCCCCATGGATGAAGCTCCACTGTCTTATGGGCCCAAATAATGCTCCAAACATAATGGGCCCCATTTCTACTGCTCTAGTGTATAATGGGCCCTGTAAATGCTGCTCCAGTGTCTGATGTCCACCTTTGGAATGTTCCAGTGTATGGTGGGCCCCATCTATCATTCTCCAGAGTATAGTGCTCCCCAAAAATTGCTGTCCCAACATAGAAAACAATCAAATAAGTCTCCTCGCTAGGGAATCCCTGTACTTGTCTGGACAGGTGCTGTAGCTTGCTTAACAGCTCGCCAGCCGTTCTCACGCCCAGCATGGATTGCACGTGATTGCACAAAGGTTAGAAAGGGTACCGTATCCCTGGATAACATGTATGGATAGCGTACACATTCAAAATATATGTCTATACAGCATGAGGCAGGCTCAGACGGTGTTAGGCCCAGTATGGATTGTACGTCATTGCACAAAGGTTAGAAGGGGTACCGTATCCCCGGATAACATGTATGGATAGCGTACACATTCAAAATATATGTCTATACAGCATGAGGCAGGCTCAGACGGTGTTAGGCCCAGTATGGATTGCACGTCATTGCACAAAGGTTAGAAGGGGTACCGTATCCCCGGATAACATGTATGGATAGCGTACACATTCAAAATATATGTCTATACAGCATGAGGCAGGCTCAGACGGTGTTAGGCCCAGTATGGATTGCACGTCATTGCACAAAGGTTAGAAGGGGTACCGTATCCCCGGATAACATGTATGGATAGCGTACACATTCAAAATATATGTCTATACAGCATGAGGCAGGCTCAGACGGTGTTAGGCCCAGTATGGATTGCACGTCATTGCACAAAGGTTAGAAGGGGTACCGTATCCCCGGATAACATGTATGGATAGCGTACACATTCAAAATATATGTCTATACAGCATGAGGCAGGCTCAGATGGTGTTAGGCCCAGTATGGATTGCACGTCATTGCACAAAGGTTAGAAGGGGTACCGTATCCCCGGATAACATGTATGGATAGCGTACACATTCAAAATATATGTCTATACAGCATGAGGAAGGCTCAGACGGTGTTACGCCCAGTATGGATTGCACGTCATTGCACAAAGGTTAGAAGGGGTACCGTATCCCCGGATAACATGTATGGATAGCGTACACATTCAAAATATATGTCTATACAGCATGAGGCAGGCTCAGACGGTGTTAGGCCCAGTATGGATTGCACGTCATTGCACAAAGGTTAGAAGGGGTACCGTATCCCCGGATAACATGTTTGGATAGTGTACACATTCAAAATATATGTCTATACAGCATGAGGCAGGCTCAGACGGTGTTAGGCCCAGTATGGATTGCACGTCATTGCACAAAGGTTAGAAGGGGTACCGTATCCCCGGATAACATGTATGGATAGCGTACACATTCAAAATATATGTCTATACAGCATGAGGCAGGCTCAGACGGTGTTAGGCCCAGTATGGATTGCACGTCATTGCACAAAGGTTAGAAGGGGTACCGTATCCCCGGATAACATGTATGGATAGTGTACACATTCAAAATATATGTCTATACAGCATGAGGCAGGCTCAGACGGTGTTAGGCCCAGTATGGATTGCACGTCATTGCACAAAGGTTAGAAGGGGTACCGTATCCCCGGATAACATGTATGGATAGCGTACACATTCAAAATATATGTCTATACAGCATGAGGCAGGCTCAGATGGTGTTAGGCACAGTATGGATTGCACGTCATTGCACAAAGGTTAGAAAGGGTACCGTATCCCTGGATAACATGTATGGATAGCGTACACATTCAAAATATATGTCTATACAGCATGAGGCAGGCTCAGACGGTGTTAGGCCCAGTATGGATTGCACGTCATTGCACAAAGGTTAGAAGGGGTACCGTATCCCCGGATAACATGTATGGATAGCGTACACATTCAAAATATATGTCTATACAGCATGAGGCAGGCTCAGACGGTGTTAGGCCCAGTATGGATTGCACGTCATTGCACAAAGGTTAGAAGGGGTACCGTATCCCCGGATAACATGTATGGATAGCGTACACATTCAAAATATATGTCTATACAGCATGAGGCAGGCTCAGACGGTGTTAGGCCCAGTATGGATTGCACGTCATTGCACAAAGGTTAGAAGGGGTACCGTATCCCCGGATAACATGTATGGATAGCGTACACATTCAAAATATATGTCTATACAGCATGAGGCAGGCTCAGACGGTGTTAGGCCCAGTATGGATTGCACGTCATTGCACAAAGGTTAGAAGGGGTACCGTATCCCCGGATAACATGTATGGATAGCGTACACATTCAAAATATATGTCTATACAGCATGAGGCAGGCTCAGACGGTGTTAGGCCCAGTATGGATTGCACGTCATTGCACAAAGGTTAGAAGGGGTACCGTATCCCCGGATAACATGTATGGATAGCGTACACATTCAAAATATATGTCTATACAGCATGAGGCAGGCTCAGACGGTGTTAGGCCCAGTATGGATTGCACGTCATTGCACAAAGGTTAGAAGGGGTACCGTATCCCCGGATAACATGTATGGATAGCGTACACATTCAAAATATATGTCTATACAGCATGAGGCAGGCTCAGACGGTGTTAGGCCCAGTATGGATTGCACGTCATTGCACAAAGGTTAGAAGGGGTACCGTATCCCCGGATAACATGTATGGATAGTGTACACATTCAAAATATATGTCTATACAGCATGAGGCAGGCTCAGACTGTGTTAGGCCCAGTATGGATTGCACGTCATTGCACAAAGGTTAGAAGGGGTACCGTATCCCCGGATAACATGTATGGATAGCGTACACATTCAAAATATATGTCTATACAGCATGAGGCAGGCTCAGACGGTGTTAGGCCCAGTATGGATTGCACGTCATTGCACAAAGGTTAGAAGGGGTACCGTATCCCCGGATAACATGTATGGATAGCGTACACATTCAAAATATATGTCTATACAGCATGAGGCAGGCTCAGACGGTGTTAGGCCCAGTATGGATTGCACGTCATTGCACAAAGGTTAGAAAGGGTACCGTATCCCCGGATAACATGTATGGATAGCGTACACATTCAAAATATATGTCTCAGGAGGCAGGCTCAGACGGTGTCAGGCACAGTATGGATTTGACGGCCCAGATTACACAGCGGAGGAGCAGGGAGAGGTAAAGATTGCAAATGCTGGGGCCCTGGCCAAGCAAGGGGGGCCCACTCGTGGGCGTCGGTACTGGCACTGGGCCCCTCATAGTACAGCGGTGTGTCTGACGGCGGGTGTGCACCACCACCGTCAGAGACACTTGATTGCACTATGAGGGACCCTGTGCCAGTGCCCGCGCCCAAGAGTCGGCCTACCCACCTGTCCAGGGCAACGGCACTCGCACGGTGTCGTGCGCTAGGTGGTGACCCCGGCCATGGGGGGGAGGCAGCACAGTTAGGGAGTTTTAGAAAGTGGCATATGTTGATGTTGGACATTCAACTGATGCAAAAGGCGAAATAGGTGAAGTACCAGGAAGAGGTGGACCAAAGCAAGCCATTTTTCTGTCACCCTATGTGTCATCAGGGGAAGGTGGGACAAAATCCTTGGAAACCCATGCGTGGTTCATTTTAATGAAGGTTAGATCATCCACATTTTGGGTTGACAGACGGGTCCTTTTTTCTGTCAGGATTGATCCAGCTGCACTGAAGACTCTTTCCGATAGCACACTTGCAGCTGGGCAAGCGAGCTCCTGTAAGGCATATTGGGCCAATTCAGGCCAGGTGTCCAGTTTAGCGGCCCAATAGTCAAAGGGGAATGACCTGTGTGGGAGAACATCGATATGGGAGGAAAAGTAGTTTGTAACCATAGTTGACAACTGCTGTCTCCTGTCACTTTCCATCGATGCAGTATTACCAGTTGTGTGAGCGGTATTTGAAAAATCAGTCCACAACATTGTCATGAAACCCCTGTCTCCAACGCCACTTCTGCTGTGTGCACCACGAACACCTCTGCCAAGCTGCCCCCGGCCCGTACGGCTCGTGTGAGAACCATCACCGCTGCTGTGTGCTGGGAATGCCTCAAGCAACCGATTTACCAGAGTTGCTTGTTTATTAGCCAATATTAGGTCAAGGTTCTCCTGTGGCATGATGTTTTGTAATTTGCCTTTATAGCGTGGATCCAGGATGCTGGCCAACCAGTAGTCGTCATCGTTCATCATTTTGGCAATGCGGGGGTCCCATTTTAGGATCCGCAAGGCATAATCTGACATGTGGGCCAATGTTCCCGGTGTCAATGATGCACTGCGAGTGCTGGGTGGAGGAGCACTTTCTGGCAAATCCACATCCCTCCAGTCACGCACAAACCCTGTACCAGACCTTGCCACGCCAACATTTTCACTTGCCCCACGAGATGCATCCTCCTCCCCTAAGTAATCATCCCCATCATCCTCCTCCTCCTCCTCCTCTTCTTCCTCCACCTCGTCCAGGAGAGGTCCCTGAGCAGACAATGGTTGAATGTCATCAAGGATTCCCTCCTCCTCTTCCTCCTCATCAACATTGGCTGCAGACGCCTGCTCCTTAAGGTGCGTCAAAGTTTGCATGAGCAGACGCATAAGTGGGATGTTCATGCTTAGGATGGCGTCGTCTGCGCTTACCAGCCGTGTGCATTCCTCAAAACACTGAAGGACTTTACAAAGGTCTTTCAGCTTCGACCACTGCACGCCTGTCAACTCCATGTCTGCTCTCAAAGTGCCTGGCCGTGTATCCTCCCACAAATGCATTATGGCCTGCCTCTGCTCGCACAGCCGCTCCACCATGTGCAGGGTGGAGTTCCACATTGTTGCAATGTCGATAATGAGGCGGTGGTTGGGAAGGTGGAGCAATCGCTGCAGCTTCTGCATACGAACGGAGTGTACAGGCGACCGGCGGATGTGCGCGCACAGTCTTCGCACCTTCTGGAGCAGGGCTGTTAACTCCGGATAATTTTTGAGGAAGCACTGCACCACCAGGTTCAAGGTGTGAGCCAAGCAAGGTATGTGGCTGAGTTTTGAAAGGGCTATGGCTGCCACAAAATTACGGCCGTTATCGCTAACTACCTTGCCTGCCTCAAGATGTACACTGCCCAGCCATGACTCAGTTTGTCGCTTCAAGTACTCGGCCAGCACCTCGGCGGTGTGTCTGTCGCCCAAACAGATCATCTGCAACAGAGCCTGCTGACGCTTTCCACTAGCTGCTCGATAGGGGGACACATCGTGTGCAACAGTGGCAGCTGCAGATGGAGTGCTCGTACGACTGCGCTCTGTGGACGAGCTGTCGCTTCTGGAGGAGGAGGAGGGTCGAACGCCTACAGCCAACTGTTTCCTATACCGTGGGCTAGGCAGCACTGTCCCACCACCGCTGTCCCCTGTGGACCCTGCATCCACCACATTAACCCAGTGCGC